>NC_036863.1:30474132-30712356 GCF_002910315.2 Salvelinus sp. IW2-2015 | reverse complement strand
ATGTGAGTGTGTGTTCCAGAGTGTGAACCAGTGGCCTGCACTCACAGATGGGGTGCGGTGGTAGGTGTCACAGCGAGATGACATGCCTTCTTGTTTCAGAGTCATAGAACCATCCATCTCATCCTGGTCACTCTCACTCCAATAATCTGAAACATCAAAGTTAAACATCAATAAACTAAACAGCTTGGGTGACCTCATCCATACCAATACTTTAAGTCTTGCACTACAGTACAATAGGCATTGATCTAATACAATTACCTAACATTTCACTTCAATGTCCTTAAATCAATTGATTTACACATCACAACAATGTTGTTTGATGTCACTAAATATGTAGTCAGATTGTCCTACCTTCATCAGGGCGTGGAACCTTATCGTCAGGTGTGTAGCCAATCGCCGCCAGCCCCAGCCGGTTCATCCATCTAAATGGATAACAGGACAGGGTGCAGATACACAACATGAGATGGTTAACTGACTAACTGATACCATACTGGGTGTGGTAGGAAGTTTGATGTGTTATGTTGCACTGTAGTCTATATTTCTTAAGAATATTCATTATTAACAGTTTGCATTGAAGAGAAGAAAGTATATCGATGTTATGATATGCAGTCTTTCTGAATCCTCTCAAATCCTTTATTTAGCTAATGTAACTCAATCAATAAAGGGCATTTGTGATCAACATAATTACAAAGAAAAGTGCCAGAGATAATAACAAGTCAATCAGTCACAACCCAAGGGAAAGATGAAACTGTTTCTGATAAACAAAGCAGTAGCTGCTGACCCAGAGGGCTCTTTGAAACAAGAGACGTACTGCTCTTTATCAGCTTACTCTATCTCAGTAGAAAAAAATACAAAAATAAAGTCTCAGTAGAACAACACTACAGACACCTAAAGTATATTTTCTTATTCCTCATGTTTGAGAACGAAAGGAGAACTATGTCACAGCTCCAGCTATGAATTCTCTGAAACTGAGAATTGTCTTAGATAATATGTAAGCTGAGGTACATGCTGTTACAATCAAGAGAGCATGTTATGAAATAAGCACACTAACTAACCCTACCATCAAAGTACAGGTAGTAATGCTAGAAAAAATAGTGTTACCTGTTCATCTCCTCCAAACAGTCTGTGGCGAAAAAGAAACTCTTGATTTTGGGATGGCAGGCTTTGAAGGCACTGCAGCAGGAGCAGAAACAACATCTAATTAGTCTGTACAGTCTTGTAGATCATCTGATGCTTAAACATCTCCATTTTGCATTACTTCATTCTGTTAGCCTGAGATCCAGACCATATGGTACAATGGCCAGGTAGATGTACTGTATACTATTCCTGTAGCCCTTTCCTGCAGTCAAATGACCTAGGGGCTCCCGGCACTGCATCTCAGTGCAAGAGGCATCACTGCAGTCCCTGGTTCGAATCCAGGCTGCATCACATCCGGCCGTGATTGGGAGTCCCATAGGGCGGTGCACAATTGGCCCAGCGTCGTCCGCGTTTGGCCGGGGTAGGCCGTCATTGTAAATAAGAATTTGTTCTTAACTGACTTGCCTAATTAAATAAAAAAATGTGGCCTCATGGGTGGAATGTTTTTAATATTTTCATAATTACATAATTAAAAACGTATTTTTTTTTTAAACACAGAAAATCTGGTGTTTCTATGTCAAACGGTTTAATATTGGGATGTAAACTCAAATTGTAATACACTTCAACATGGTACAGGTGTCTTCTTTTTTTAAAGCCCATAACTATGTGTGTGAGGTGTTTACTTTTGTTTCAAAGTGGATTTGTTTAAGACTACCAAGAAACACTGTGCGACCCTTCTCAGGTGGAAATAGACACCTATTAATTACTTCTGCCACTTTGTGCCACGGCTATTTAAAGCCCTCGTTATTCAAATCAAATAATTATGCCACGCAACGGCATCATCTGTTTTTGTGTTTCATTTAGACTTTGTGTTTTCTTTTAAATCCCTAGGTTCACTAACAGATTGAGAGACAAAAAACATGAATCACAAAAACACTCACTGTTTCCTTCTGCATTCAATTGCTCTATCTATTCGGAACTCAGGTAGGCTGATGAAACCTTCAGCCTTCTCGTCCTAGGAAGGGAGAGGTAAGGGAAATGAGAAGCAATACATTCCAGTATGTCTGTAGAGATGACACACCTCATTAAGGAGATCAGACATACTGGAATGTACTGTACAATACATGACACTGCAACATAAATGGTTCTGTGTCTGGAATATGGCTATGTTTGTGTGAGTTACCAAGACAACTCTGCAGATAGTGTTGGTAAACAGCAAGCCTGTTGTGGCAGATAAGAGAAAATAAAGTATTGTTTGACAGCTGTAATGTACTTGTCAGAGATCAGCTTACATTCTGGTTGGTGTACCAGTAGAGCGAGGAGTCCTTGAGGATGAACCAGTACTTCTTCCACTTCTGGGTGAAGTAGCCCTTGGCATCCTTCTTCTTCCACAGCCAGCCCTCACAGTCCCCATGGCCCAGGTCCTTACAGGAGATACGCCTGCGGCTAGCGCTAGTCAGAGAACCTGGGTGGAAAGCAGGATATCACAGGGAATTCTCATAGACACATGGACACACTAAACATTCCCGGGATGATATCCTCAATACTAGCATAATTTCAAACCCATCACAAATCCTAATATAAAATGATTGACCAAGGATCATCAAAAGAATCCTCACAGTGAATGGATTTATCCCATGTCTCACCTTTGGTTCTCTTTTTGGTCTTAGTCCTTAAAGACGCATAGTGAAATGACTGCAAGGAGAGGGAAGAGGAGAGGGTTTGATTAGAAGAGGTGTCTAAAGTACAGGACTCATACCAGGGGAGTAACAGTAGTATTTAAATATTTGACTTTACCTTCCTCATGGATGAGCCTCCTTGTCTTTCGATGCCAAAACTAGCATACCTGAGGAGAGGGGAGATCAGGTTTGTAAGCCTACAACAAAATGGATACTAATCCTCTTTATCTGTGCATGAGATCATCCTGTACTGGTATTAAACTAATCCTTACATGGATATTATTCATCATAAAAAGCAGAATCGTAACTTCATATCTACTGTATGCGAGTAAAATATGAATGTATATTCCATTGACATGAATGCATAAGTTACATGGAGTACATTAAACATTGATTTGTTTGAGTCTATCTCATGCTACAATTCATCCCAAAGAACTTAGTAGCTGTATCATTCCCAGGGCTGGCCTGAATGCCCATCTGGAAATGGCTCTACTGACAGTTGGTACCGTGGTACTGAAACATGGACACTGACTGAAGGAATGGACATCACATAGCATTCTCAATATAAGTCTCACTGCTTACTTTTGTAATACACTCAGATCCAGCTTTCCTACTGTCAATCATATTGTATTAGGTACAGAAACATCTCTTTTGGGTGTGTAACATGCAGTGGACTGGATGTCAAACACATAGCAGGTATCTGACCATCATACTGACACCTTGGCTTGAACATAATTGCACTTCACCTACCCATATACTCGGTGTACAAACTGAGCGCCAGTGCATCCATTCTACCAAAGAGAATGATCTAAACTAAAGCCTGATACATTTGGACAAGTACTGTATTGTTTCCAGCAAGTGAAAGAAGTGAGCTAAACCACAGAGCAGGTGGCAGGAAATACAGTTCAGCCAGTCTCTGTGTCTCAGTAGAGCTCAGCACAACGGAAACCGCTGAGGGGATGTGCTGCGCATGTTGGCCATTTATGAACACCTTAATCAGCACTCATCACTGTAAAAATGGCTGAGAGGACTTCTCTACTGCCAGACCTACTGTACCACTGTATAACTACATGGTTGGATCACCTACTGAACACTGACTGTGGGCAAGATGTTGAATTGGGTTGGATTGTAGCATCAATTGGAACAAAGCACAGTGTTTCTTAAATAGAACCAGAAAATATGATTTAGGTCAGTGAAGGGTAAAGAGGAAATATTGCCTGCTTGCCAACCCTCATGATGTATGTTTAAATGTCATTCCCTTGAGGCCAATTCAATTAAGTTAATCAATTGTAACAACACACTGAAGGCAAAAAATAATCTCAACTAGGATTATTCATATGATGGTATGCAGGATGACAGCAATTTACTTTACTCAAAAGAGTCATTGGTTGAATAAAAATTATTAGCAGAAGTGGGTAACTAATATACTGTAAATCCAATATCAAAACATTCACAATATAAAGTACTGTATATATCAGTGAAATGTTGATAGTTGATTAAAAAAAAAGCTTTAAATTTACTGATAGCAGTATGATACAAACCAAATTGGAAGGTACACAACTAGCCTCCATAGTTTAGGCAAAAACCAAGTCCCACACATACATTTTTTTAAATCATCAAATAAATCAATGTTCCTCACAAAATCATGCCTAGATTGTCTCCTTGACCCCATGGAGAAGAACTGCTCACTCACCTGTCAGTGTCAGCTCTCAGTGTGTCTCCAGCTCTCTGCAGAAAGGTAAAGAGCAGATTAGTGCATCAGAGAGAGAGAGAGAGAGAGATCTGAGAGAGAGATCATAGCACACTGTCATCTCAGAGGGTGGACTGTGTTTCCAGTTGTGACCAGGCAGGCAGATTAGAAGATCAGGGTCAGGAACCATGGGGTGTCTTGGGTTGTGGAAGTAGAGGTGGTATGGGTGGAAGTGTGGCAAACTTCTGACTCACTTATCTAATATTGTGACCTCAAAAAGGCTTTAACCACAAACACATCACTGCTCTGTGACACAAATATGTTGAATCTGCATTGCCAAACCATTATGTCACTATGTCTGACTGCGTTAATAGCCATAATGTCATTCTTGATGCAGGTTGACAAAAACAGTAGCTGTGATGACTCACGTGGTACATTGGCACAGTGTTGCTCTCAGGCAGTGAGAAGGACAGGCCCTCTGGGGGTCCTGAGTCCAGTCTGACGGGCGGGGCCAGCATGGATGGGCTGATGGGATAGCTGGGGCTGCTGGGGTTGTGGCTCTTCTTGCGGGAACGCCGCCCAGTGTCCCGCTTGCATTCCCTGGAAACATCTGGCTCCTCCTGGATCACCAGGATCTTGTCATCGCTCAGGTAACGTAGCAGGGAGTTGTCTGAGTCTAGCAGAGGTCAGGGAAGGAGGGAAAGAGGGGTGCAAAGTTGTGTCATTTGGAAGCCCAGAGAGGTTGTTATTTGTTCATTTGGAGTCCTAGAGTGCCTATCACATTCAAATGCTTGATGGCAAAACAAACTCTTACCAAAGGTATAATGAAGCATCATTTGAAAGGAAAATAAACTTTCAGAAGATTTCTGGTTCGATACTTGCGGTCTGATGTTGAGTCAAAGTGTGAGCAGCCCCTGAGGTAATGTTTAATGTTGTTTCCATAGCTTTAGTCCATAGAGCTTCATTAACCTCACAGACCTGCATGTTTCCACAGAAACCAACCTCTGTCACGTTACCTTCCATCAGTGAGGGCAGGCCTCCAACAGTGTGTGGTTTCAGAGAAGAGGGAGGCAGATATGTTCTTTGTATCGGCACTCGCTATTTATAACACAAGTCGTGGGAGTGAGATGCTCTCACTACAGCTCACTCAACATAACTGCTATACATAGTCTCACAAAGCTAAACACCACTGAAATCAGCCATGTGCAAAACAAATATTGGGTTTTCAACTCAATTAATGCCTGACATGAACATGTTGTCTATATATAATAGATTGAATCTCATTTTGTAAAAAAAAATGGCTGAGCTTCTTGTGATAGCTTTATCTTTATACAGTACAGTTTAAAAATAGTTCTAAATGTGCATTCATGTTTCTGTCAAGATTCCCTGGTTATATGTAAAGTCTAAAGAAACCCTTGTGCTCTATGCCAGTACTTGTGGCAGTTCCAGTTAAATGAATAAAAGGTTGCCAAAGAAGCAGATGATTAGTCATGTTGTTGACAGTGGGGACTGTGATTGGTCCTCATTAGGAGTCTGTACTTTGCAGAAGCAGTGAAACAAAAGCTACTTCCTTCTCCTAGTCAAGGCATTTAAGGGGGGTACTGAGGAGACTACCTGAACTTAAGGACCCACCTCTGCTACCTCTCTTGTACATATTTGGCTCCTTTGTCTCTGCCATCCAGTTGTAATCCGTTGGCATGGAAACTGGCCTGAGGTCACCTGGAAAGAAGTCCAAGTAGCATGTCAGCTGAGGTGTGAGTGGAGGGAGAGATGGGGGCTGAGGTGTGAGTGGAGGGAGAGTTAGGAGCTGAGGGAAGAGTGGAGGGAGAGTTAGAAGCTGAGGGAAGAGTGGAGGGAGAGTTAGGAGCTGAGAGAAAAGTGGAGGGAGAGTTAGGAGCTAAGGTGTGAGTGGAGGGAGAGTTAGAAGCTGAGGGACGAGTGGAGGGAGAGYTAGGAGCTGAGGGAMGAGTGGAGGGAGAGYTAGGAGCTGAGGGAMGAGCGAAGGGAGAGCTAGGAGCTGAGGGAAGAGTGGAGGGAKAGTTAGGAGCTGAGGGAAGAGCGRAGGGAGAGCTAGGAGCTGAGGKRAGAGTGGAGGGAGAGYTAGGAGCTGAGGGAAGAGCGGAGGGAGAGCTAGGAGCTGAGGTGTGAGTGGAGGGAGAGTTAGGAGCTGAGGTGTGGGTGGAGGGAGAGTTAGGAGCTGAGGTGTGAGTGGAGGGAGAGTTAGGAGCTGAGGGAAGAGCGAGGGAGAGCTAGGAGCTGAGGGAAGAGTGGGGGCTGTCTCACTGAGAGGGAGAGGAGAGGGTGAGAGATGGTGAGAGAGGAGTGGCTGTTATAGCATGGGAATCCAGTTGAAAAGAAGTGAGCTTTAGAGTGAAGGGGAAACGGTAGACCTGCTGCACGTGTGTGAATGTGTGAGCATGAGAGAGACTGTGATGGGCCTTATCATGACACATGGTGCCTCCACAGACTGGGATGAGCAGATCGTACCCTGCTTGGAGCCATTATGGGCTTGGAAGGAATCCACTGTCACTTCCCTGGCAGACTGTTAACATGAAAAACACTCCGTCTGGCAGAGCCAAAGGGATTTATCTCTGCACCACTACACACTGTACAATACACGGCAAACTGAGCCTCAACAGAGCCTCAACAGCCATTTCTGTCTGATGGACGGATAGAATACTGTACATTGTCAAGGGCTGGCAAAGACCTCCTTTCCTTGTCCCAGTGTTTACAGACAGTGTGTCACTCACTAAATATTCCAGAGTTGTCCCGTGCAGTATTGTGAATGAGCTCATCATGTAAAGTGCAGACAGAGGTGGCATGTAGAATAGTCAGGCTGATCTTAGGTGATGTCATCCTGACGCTGGCCATCCTACTGCTGCAGTGCTGATGATGATGAAGGGGCAATGACAGGGGATGTCTGACTGTGGGCGTGGAGGGTGGTGCTGGGCTGTGAGAGGGAGGGGTTTCTGTGAAACATGAATACGCTGGGGTGCATAATAATAATCTCTACTATGCATAGCAATTGCCATAGGGCTACACTGTACGTTCTCCACGTGCCCTTTACAGCTGGATACACTGTAGGAGAATGAGCTTAAATGAAGGTAGGAGAGGAGAGCAACCCACCTCGCCTGGAATTCCACTCTTCAATGCTCCTTTAACATTACACTACTGCACAGAGAGAAGAGGGTGGTTGGTTGGTAGTGCTACCTATCTGGGCTGGGTGACTCACCATGGGTGGGTGTCCTGTCCCTCCGCCTGACCCCCGTGGAGCGACCCCTAGTCTCGTACTCCTGCCCCAGGGCCAGACAATCCTCCTCCACCAACGTGAAGTACTTGCCCCCATCGTGGTCCAGGTAGAAGCTGGGAGACTCCGAGCCCTTCATACCCATCTTTTCCATGCTGTACTTGCTGATGTCATCGCAGGACATGATGCCTATCTCGTCTCTGTGATTAACAGGTAGGGTATGGAGAAGATCAGGCAGGCGCAACAGGACTAAACAGTAAGGTAAACAGAAGCTGTATGTATGGGTTTGGTAGGCTCACCTGTGTCCATAGAGGCCAGAGACTGGGGACAGGATGAATACGTCATGGCCACTGTCCAGCGTAGAGGACATTCCCATGGTCCCCATGCTGTTGGGCGGGGTGTTGGACTCACTGTTGGGACTGGTGGGGATGGGCTGTAGGGACAAGGGTGGACTCATGTAGACAGCAAGACTGAGCAGGATAGCAGGATGCAGAAGTATTAAACAATTTCCTAAATGCAATCATTTCTAATTCATAGCATTTTATGACATGATCCTATAGAATAGAGTTCTCCATGTTTGAGTTACTAGAGGATTAGGGTGCAATGTTGTGAGCTTGTGTGCTAGTCAGACAGTTCTCGTAGCCCTCTACACATGTACCCATTCACAGGTTGTAAATGTCAGATTTGGTCACTGATAAACATCTAAATTGGAACACAGTGGATGTACAGTAACATGCTATTCATGACGTCAGAGCGTTGGCTTTGCGCTTCACAGTGCTGTGTGGGTTTTGACTGACAGTCATTATAAACTTGAGCACCTCGCAGCGGTGCAAAGCGACGTACCCCTCCTGCTAATTGGGCAACTTTTGCTAATTTTTTGTTGTCGGAGTGAGGGAAATGCTGTAAATTAAGAGGACTCTACGTATTTTGAAAGATGAGACGTTGAGGATTATAATAAATACCGCTTTGATGTCATACAAGCAAGCCAAACACCTGCCAGTCCAAATGTGTACTTCACATTTCCATAATAGAAAACTCATGTCATGTACAATGTCAATGTTTATGATCATCATGTTTGATGTACAGTTACCAGATGACATGGCGTCATACCCTGACCAGAATGAGCCTGTTGGTCTATTGTGTCGTCACACGCACCTGAATGCACTCATGACTCCTTAACTATGCGGACAAAAATTACCATCTGTTTCTCTGAATTGCATTGTGAAAGCCTAACACGGTAATATCGTATTTTATAATTTAGCTAGTCATGTTGGCAATAGAACAAACTTTCAAATTATGCCTACATTGCGATTTATAATGGAATGTTTTTGGATTAGGTAAACAACAGTAATTGTGTGATGGCAGGGATGCAGGGCTGTGTTCCAACCCAAAAAACTACAAGTGTGCTTGCTCTAGTTCCTCAGTGGCACATCTAGGAGAGATCAAAAAGCATCTTATAGGTGAAGACTCTTCTTTGAATTGTTTGTTTTATTTAGCACCTACCCCACATTTTCCAGGAATATTCTTATCATGTTACTCAATGCATCCAGAGTATTTTCAGATTTCTTTATCAACAAATGTGGCGAAAAGTTCAGTAAATGTGAGGTTTTTGGCAACTAATAGAGGGGATAACAACAGGACCCTTAACAACAAGGGATTCTGGGATCACGACTATATACAGTTGTCGGAAGTTTAAGTTTACATACACTTTAGCCAAATACATTTCAACTCAGTTTTTCACAATTCCTGACATTTAATCCTAGTAAAAATTCCCTGTCTTAGGTCAGTTAGGATCATCACTTTATTTTAAGAATGTGAAATGTCAGAATAATAGTAGAGAGAATGATTTATTTCAGCTTTTATTTCTTTCATCACGTTCCCAGTGGGTCAGAAGTTTACATACACTCAATTAGTATTTGGAAGCATTACCTTTAAATTGTTTAACTTGGGTCAAACGTTTTGGGTAGCCTTCCACAAGCTTCCCACAATAAGTTGGTTGAATTTTGGCCCATTTCTCCTGACAGAGTTGGTGTAACTGAGTCAGGTTTGTAGGCCTCCTTGCTCGCACACACTTTTTCAGTTCTACCCACACATTTTCTATAGGATTGAGGTCAGGGCTTTGTGATGGCCGCTCCAATGCCTTGACTTTGTTGTCCTTAAGCCATTTTGCCACAATTTTGGAAGTATGCTTGGGGTCATTGTCCATTTGGAAGACCCATTTGCAACTAAGCTTTAACTTCCTGACTGATGTCTTGAGATGTTGCTTCATTATATCCACATAATTTTCCTCCCTCATGATGCCATCTATTTTGTGAAGTGCACCAGTCCCTCCTGCAGCAAAGCACGACCACAACATGATGCTGCCACCCCCGTGCTTCACGGTTGGAATGGTGTTCTTCGGCTTGCAAGCCTCCCCCTTTTTCCTCCAAACATAACGATGGTCATTATGGTCAAACAGTTCTATTTTTGTTTCATCAGACCAGAGGACATTTCTTCAAGATGTGTCAAGTGTGGTGAGGATGAGCCATCTCTCCCCAGGAGATACACTAGGAAGTCTAACCTACTGTGATGACTCAACCCCGTGCCCAATAACATCTGATTGGTAAAGGTCCTGTAAAAATCACATTACAACGTAAAGCAAAAAACAAAATGTTCATATATTTTCCTTTTACTCTTTCGAGTCCACTTCTACGATAAATTATCATTGCTCTGTAATTTTCCTTGAACTCCTATCAAAGAAATCAGAGCCATATTCCTTCCTGATAAGTATGTATGACCATGGAGGCTTCGGAACATCTAGAGCTCACTCCTTCTCCTGGACTTGTGTAATTAATAATAAATACCACTTAAAATAGAAATCCATTTTATGTACTTCTTCATTATTAATACATCACTACAAGAAAAGTTAAAATTATGGTGTAAATGTGTTGGCTCAGTGCTGTCAAAAGAAAATACCCCAGCAGTTAGATTTTTCATGTCTCTCAGACCAAAACAGGAAGGGGAAAAAAGCAAAAGAAATATGAAGCAGTGGGTTATGAATAGGTTAGGAAACAAAACAAGATCTTCTGGTCTTCTGTAGCTCAGTTGGTAGAGCATGGCGCCAGGATAGTGGGTTTGATTCCCGGGACCAGCCATATGTAAAATGTATGCACGCATTATTGTAAGTCGCTTTGGATAAAAGCGTCTGCTAAATGCATTTACAGTGCATTCGGTAAGTATTCAGACCCCTTGACTTTTTCCACATTTTGTTATGTTACAGCCTTATTCCAAAATGGATTTTAATAATTTTTTTCCCTCCATCAATCTACACAAAATACCACATAATGACAAAGCGAAAACAGGTTTAGATTTTTTTGCAAATATATAAAAATTAAAAAAACGAAACACCATATTTACGTAAGTACTCAGACCCTTTGCTATGAGACTCGAAAATTGAGCTCAGATGCATCCTGTTTCCATTGATCATCCTTGATGTTTCTACAACTTAAATGGAGTCCACGTGTGGTAAATTCAATAGATTGGATATGATTTGGAAAGGCTCACAGCTGTCTATAAAAGGTCCCACAGATGACAGTGCATGTCAGAGCAAAAACCAAGCCATGAGGTCGAAGGAATTATCCATAGAACAATTAGAGGAGAAGGGCCTTGGTCAGGGAGGTGACCAATAACCTGATGGTCACTCTGAAAGAGCTCCTGAGTTCCTCTGTGGAGATGGGAGAACCTTCCAGAAGGACAACAATCTCTGCAGCATACCACCAATCAGGCTTTTATGGTAGAGTTGCCAGACGGAAGCCACTCCTCAGTAAAAGGCACATGACAGCCCGCTTGGAGTTTGCCAAAAGGCACCTAAAGGACTCAGACCATGAGAAACAAAATTCCCTATGCCAAATGTCACGTCTGGAGGAAACCTGGGACGGTGAAGCATGGTGGTGGCAGTTTCATGCTGTGGGGATGTTTTTCAGTGGCAGGGAATGGGAGATTAGTCAGGATTGAGGGAAAGATTAATGGAGCAAAGTACAGAGAGATCCTTGAAGGCTCGAGGCTGTAATCGCTGCCAAAGGTGCTTCAACAAAGTACTGAGTAAAGGGTCTGAATACTTATGTAAATATGTTATTTCAAATTTGAATATTTAATGTGCAAAATGTTATATTATGGGGTATTGTGTGTAGATTGATGAGAATTTTAGAATAAGGCTGTGATGTAAGAAAATGTGGAAAAGGTCAAGGAGTCTGAATACTTTCCAACTGCACTGTATTATTATAAAAAGACAACCCTGCACAAAATAATGATTACAGCTGGTAGTGCTCCCACTATGAGCAGCCACATTAACCTCGGCATTAACCTCTGTCCTTGGTTCTGTCTGTGTCCTATCAGTCTGTCCAGGGCAGCTGACTGAGAGTACTACTGTATGACACTGGATGAACAGATGGCTAGGTTCACTCTTCATTGACTCTTATCCACAATGGGAAACACTGAGTGCTTGATGGTGGTTCACTGAAGATTCATTTCAAATTCATCTCACATTGTCTTTGTCCTCTACTACCTGGATTTTCCATAGGCTTCTCTGTCATCATCTATTTGGTAAAGAGTTAATTTAATAATAGAACAGGCTACCCTTTCTCCAAGCCGTGTTGAGCTCCAGTGGTCCGACTCTTTTTGACTGACACATCCATCATAAACAGTCCTGGGAGACAAAGTCACTCTAACAGTGTTCGTACCATATGTCAGCGGCTCCTACAGTCATCCGGCATGCTGTCATTTAACTCTGAGGTGCTTCATTAACCAAACACTGGGTGAATTCTACTGTTCGTGAGTGATTGGTAACCTTTGTGTGTATTTGTTTGTTTAACCTGTAAGACTGCCAACAATAACCTCCCTGGAAGGCAATCCAATACTCTATTTTTTTTATATTTTATTCAGCCACAATAATGAAGCATAGCTCAAGCGGAATCCTGTTCATTTCAGACTGAAAAACATGCCACTGTGCCAAATAATCAATACATCATTATTTCCCTGACATGACTGCAGTGCATATGCAGACCCTCATCACAGTCCCATACAGGAGCAACCATTCAAGCTTCACATATTGAGATATGATGATGATGTGCTGATTATCTGAACACATTAACTGATTTCACTGCAGATGCCAAAGACATGTAACCACAGAAACAGTCCTGGGCATCATCAAGGCAACCCATGCAGCATGAAAATGAGTAAGCCTAGTGCAGACCTAAAAATAGCTCTCACGCAGTACAGGGCTCCCGAAGAAAAACCATCCAGGCAGTTATGAAGTAAACCCCCAACCCCCTCTACCGTCATCCTCCCCAGCTAGCGTTCTGTCTTTGTTCCTCCTCCTCAGGCAGCCCCTGTTTCCCCCAGCCAGTTCCCCATACTGTACTGTCTGTACTACATCCACACTGAGCAGCACAATGGATTCACTATCTCTTTCACTGACGCGCCACCAATAATGAATATAAACCCTGGATTGCTGATGCTTTGTATTGGCCGATGAGAAACTTTGAAGCCACCGGTCTGCCATATTGGCTTTCCACAGAAGAAGCAGTCCTCCATAGGAATGAATGGAATTCTACAGTATTTCAATTAAATGTTTAAAGTACAAAATTACATGTACCAAAATTGAGGCGCGGGGTCTTCAAAATAGCACCCCCCTGTCAGTCATYTAGTGTATATATAAATCATTACACTCCACACAATCCATTAGAACTCAATTAAAGAGTGACCAGGTATGAGCTATAAGTTAAGTGCTTACTCACAGACAATTACCCTTTAGTTCATCATGTATCATAATCTAATTTATTAACATTGCGACACTCATAAGGAGCTTCTAGGCCAGTTGGTCATTATCAATAATGAGCGCTTTGTTCCTTATCGCTAAAATTAAACAGCAACCAGATGAATTGGTGAAATAATTGCTATTCATATCTACCAGAAGGAATCCTAAACAGATATTCAAACAAAACCAATCACATCATAATATAATTACCTGGAGTGCAAGGGGTTTCCATCGTACATTCTTGAGCAGGGCAGGGGCAGATGTGAGAGTGTTCTGAGGTCTCTTCTTCAGGGTGAGGATGACTCCATTGGGGTCTTCTCTGAGGGCATTCACCAGGTTCTTCAGCTGCCAGCCCACCTGCACAGATACGCCACAGAGGAGAGAGACAATTCAACACTCAGTGAAGCTGAAGAAATACTCAACCAATCATGACAATAGAGCTAGTAAATTACAGTAGCTACTGTGGTTCTGAACATGTCTTCAACCAACTATGCCTAAGAGGAACACCGGAGATAATGATGGTGAAAACAACTGCAAAACCATTCCAATACACTACAGCCCATTCCCACAAATTACAGTGCTTGGATAAGAATGGCATGTGCTGGAAAGTGTTGCATACAATGTAGACAAAATGTTGTTCCATTTATTTATTTTCTTGACTGAACATAACCATTTTCAAAATTCTGTCCCATCTGTTGTACAATGTTAAATAACGTTTAACAGAAGTTAAACAAACTGATAGTGTTGCACCTCGTGCCGACCTATAATGCATCGCAAAGCATCAGCGCCAAGCCCTACTGGGCTCTGACCCGCAACAGACAGTGTGCAGCTGTGCTACAGTGAGCTTGGATCTACTGATGGCGGTGTGCTCCCAGGCAGGCTCCAGTAGAGGCAGGGGAGCAGAGAAAGCAGGTCACGTCCCCCTCCCTCCCTCTCCCTTCCTCCCTCTCTACGCCACACTGAGCACCTCTCTCTACCTCTGTGCTCTGTAGAGTGCCAATTTTAATAATGCAACTTATCTGTAAACAAGTTACATTATTCAACTCAGGGACTGGCATGGCGACATAGTCAAACTATAAAAACACACACACACAGACACACATTATTGTTCGGCTGAGACACTGTCTGTGTTCACAACAGCTATGCCGACTGGCAATGGCCCATTTCACTCCCACAAAGACTAAACATCGCCTGTCTTAAAAAGACAGACAGACACAATTACTGTACATACAGTACAATACACACACATACTCTATATACAGTACCAGTCAAAAGATTGGACACACCTACTCATTCTTTATTTTTTTCTACATTGTAGAATAATAGTGAAGACATCAAAACTATGAAATAACACTTATGGAATCATGTAGTAACCAAAAAAGTGTTAAACAAATCAAAATAGATTTTAGATTTTAGATTCTTCAAAGTAGCCACCCGTTGCCTTGATGACAGCTTTGCACACTCTTGGAATTCTCATGAAGGTCAGTCAATCCGAAACGTTTCAAGAACTTTGAAAGTTTCTTCAGGTGCAGTCGCAAAAACCATCAAGCGCTATGATGATGCTGGCTCTCATGAGTACCGCCACAGGAAAGGAAGACCCAGAGTTACCTCTGCTGAAGAGGATAAGTTCATTAGAGTTACAAGCCTCAGAAAGTGCAGCCCAAATAAATGCTTCACAGAGCTCAAGTAACAGCCACATCAGCTGTTCAGAGGAGACTGCGTGAATCAGGCCTTCATGGTCGAATTCCTGCAAAGAAACCACTACTAAAGGACACCAATAAGAAGAAGAGACTTGCTTGGGTCAAGAAACACGAGCAATGGACATTAAACCAGTGGAAATCTGTGTTTTGGTCTGATAAGTCCAAATTTCCAACCGCTGTGTCTTTGTGAGACACAGAGTACGTGAACAGATGATCTCTTCATGTGTAGTTCCCACCGTGAAGCATGGAGGAGGTGGTGTGAGGGTGCTTTGCTGGTGACACTGTCAGTGATTTATTTAGAATTCAAGCACACTTAACCAACATGGCAACCACAGCATTCTGAACTATACGCCATCCCATCTGGTTTGCGCTTAGTGGGACTGATAGTCCCAGTTTGTTTTTCAACAGGACAATGACCCAACACACCTCCAGGCTGTGTAAGGGCTATTTCACCAAGAAGGAGAGTGATGGAGTGCTGCATCAAATGACCTGGCCTCCACAATCACCCAACCTCAACCCAATTGACATGGTTTGGGATGAGTTGGACCGCAGAGTTTTTTATTTTATTTATTAAAAAACATATATATKTCACCTTTATTTAACCAGGTAGGCCAGTTGAGAACAAGTTCTCATTTACAACTGCGACCTGGCCAAGATAAAGCAAAGCAGTGCGACACAAACAACAACAGAGTTACATATGGAATAAACAAACATACAGTCAATAACACAATAGAATAATCTATATACAGTGTGTGCAAATGAGGTAAGATAAGGGAGGTAAGGCAATAAATAGGCCATAGTGGCGAAATAATTACAATTTAGCTATTAAAACACTGGAGTGATAGATGTGCAGAAGATGAATGTGCAAGTAGAGACACTGGGGTGCAAAGGAGAAAGAAAAAATAAATAACAGTATTGGGATGAGTTAGTTGGAAGGGTTATTTACAGATGGGCTATGTACTGGAGCAGTGATCTGTGAGCTGTTCTGACAGCTGGTGCTTAAAACCTCTTGACGCTAGGGGTCAGATTTTTATTTTATTTTAAATAACATTCCCAAGGTAAACGGACTATTTCTCAGGTCCAGATCGTAGAATATGCATATACTTTACAGATTAGGATAGAAAACACTCCAAAGTTTCCAAAACTGTCAAAATATTGTCTGTGACTATAACAAAACTGATTCTGCAGGCGAAAACCTGAGAAAATCTAACCCGGAAGTGATTAAAACAAATTTTYTATCTGTGTTTCCTGGCCCGTCTTTCTTCCATTTAAAGGGGTATCAACCAGATTCCTTTTCCAATGGCTTCCTCAGGCTGTGACCAGGCTTTAGACATAGTTTCAGGCTTTTATTTTGAAAAATGAGCGAGATTTTTCAAAACTAGTCAGGTGTCCTCTGATTAGTTCCTGTGCGCGAGAGGGGTAGCTCTCCATTTTCTTTCTCTCTTTTATTGAATAGGTTACGGTCCAGTTGAAATATTATCGATTATTTTTGTTAAAAACAACCTGAGGATTGACTATAAAAAACATTTGACATGTTTTTACGAACATTACGGATACTTTTTGGAATTTTCGTCGAACAGAACAAGGCTTTGTTTTTCTGAACATAACGCGCAACCCAAATGGCGTTTTTTTGTTAAAAGTAATATTTATCAAACAAAAATAACATTTGTTGTGTAACTGGGAGTCTCGTGAGTGCAAACATCCGAAGATTATCAAAGGTAAGCGATTAATTTTATTGCTTTTCTGACTTTCGTGACCATGCTAATTTGGGGCTAGCTGTCGTAGCATTGATTGATACACTCACAAAAGCTTGGATTGCTTTCGCTGCAAAGCATATTTTCAAAATCTGACACGATAGGTGGATATATTTCACTTGTGATTGCATGATTATAAATATTGTTAGTAATATTTTGTGCCCTGCAATTCAGCGGTTGTTTAGGAAAATGATCCCGCTAAAGGGATCCGTAGCGCAGAGAACTTAACGTTAGAGAGGGAGATATGAGTCTTTAGCTTCAGTGATTTTTGCAATTCGTTCCAGTCATTGGCAGCAGAGAACTGGAAGGAAAGGCGGCCAAAGTTGGAATTGGCTTTGGGGGTGACCAGTGAAATATACTTGCTGGAGCGCCTGCTACGGGTGGGTGCTCCTTTGGTGACCAGTGAGCTGAGATAAGGCGGGTCTTTACCTAGCAAAGACTTATAGATGACCTGGAGCCAGTGTGTTTGCCGACGAATATGAAGCGAGGGCCAGCCAAAGAGCATACAGGTCGCAGTGGTGGGTAGTATATGGGGCTTTGGTGACAAAACGGATGGCACTGTGATAGACTGCATCCAGTTTGCTGAGTAGAGTGTTGGAGGCTATTTTGTAAATGACATCGCCGAAGTCAAGGATCGGTAGGATAGTCAGTTTTACCAGGGTATGTTTGGAAGCATGGGTGAAGGATGCTTTGTTGCGAAATAGGAAGCTGATTCTAGATTTAATTTTGGATTGGAGATGCTTAATGTGAGTCTGGAAGGAGAGTTTACAATCTAACCAGACACTTAGAATATGTGGACAACTACGAATATCTAAGTCAGAACCGTCGAAAGTAGTGATGCTGGATGGGCGGGCAGGTGCGGGCAGAGATCGGTTGAAGAGCATGCATTTAGTTTAACTTGCATTTAAGAGCAGTTGGAGGCCACGGAAGGAGAGTTGTATGGTTTTGAAGCTCATCTGGAGGTTAGTTAACACAGTGTCCAAAGAAGGGCCAGAAGTATACAGAATGGTGTCGTCCGTGTAGAGGTGGATCAGAGAATCACCAGCAGCAAGAGCGACATCATTGATGTATACAGAGAAAAGAGTCGACCCGAGAATTGAACCCTGTGGCACTCCCATAGAGACTGCCAGAGGTCAGGACAACAGGCCCTCCAATTTGACACACTGAACTCTGTCTGAGAAGTAGTTGTTGAACAAGGTGAGGCAGTCATTTGAGAAACCAAGGCTGTTGAGTCTGCCGATAAGAATGTGGTGATTGACAGAGTCGAAAGCCTTGGCCAGTTCGATGAATACAGCTGCACAGTATTGTCTCTTATCAATGGCGGTTATGATATCGTTTAGGACCTTGAGCGTGGCTGAGGTGCACCCATGACTAGCTCTGAAACCAGAGCGGAGAAGGTACGGTGGGATTCAAAATGGTCGGTGATTGGTTTGTTAACTTGGCTTTCGAAGACCTTAGAAAGGTAGGGTAGGATAGATATAGGTCTGTAACAATTTGAGTCTAGAGTGTCTCCCCCTTTGAAGAGGGGGATGACCGTGGCAGCTTTCCAATCTTTGGGGATCTCAGGCGATACGAAAGGAGGTTGAACAGGCTAGTAATAGGGGTTGCAACAATTACAATTTTAGAAAGAGAGGGTCCAGACTGTCTAGCCCARCTGATTTGTAGGGGTCCAGATTTTGCAGCTCTTTCAGAACATTGGCTATCTGGATTTGGGTGAAGGAGAAATGAGGGAGGCTTGGGCAAGTTGCTGTGGGGGGTGCAGGGCTGTTGACCGGGGTAGGGGTAGCCAGGTGTAAAGCATGGCCAGCCGTAGAGAAATGCTTATTGAAATTCTCAATTATCATGGATATTGGTGGTGACAGTGTTTCCTAGCCTCAGTGCAATGGGCAGTTGGGAGGAGGTGCTCTTATTCTCCATGGACTTTACAGTGTCCCAGAACATTTTGGAGTTTGTGCTAATGGATGCAAATTTCTGTTTGAAAAAGCTAGCGTTTGCTTTCCTAACTGCCTGTGTATATTGGTTCCTAACTTCCCTGAAAAGTTGCATATCGCGGGGGCTATTCGATGCTAATGCATTACGCCACAGGATGTTTTTGTGCTGGTCAAGAGCAGTCAGGTCTGGAGTGAACCAAGGGCTATATCTGTTCCTGGTTCTACATTTTTTGAATGGGGCATACTTATTTAAGATGGTGAGGAAAGCACTTTTAAAAGAATAACCAGGCATCCTCTACTGACGGAATGAGGTCAATATCCTTCCAGGATACCCGGGCCAGGTCGATTAGAAAGGCAAGAGGAAGAGTCAGTTGTACCCTCTTCGGGCAGTTACGTCGGCAGACCAGTTGTGATGAATCGGCAGAGCTCCGTGTAGTAAAAGGGTCCAGGCCCTTTTATGTATTGTAGCCCAAGAAAATTGTCTGTTGGGCCTCTTCAGCTAACAGTCCGATATGCTCTAGACAGCTAGCGGGCCGCGGCTAGCAGGCTAGCAGATGGGCATTCAGGGGACGTCGCGACGGAAGAGCCTGTTGAAAACCCCCTCGGGCGGATTACGTTGGTAGACCAGTTGTGAAGGATCGGCGGGGCTCTGTATCGGCAGTAAAAGGGGTCCAGGCCAATTGGCAAAATAGGTATTGTAGCCCAAGGAGTGGCTGATGGACCTCTTCAGCTAACCAGGAGATGGGCCTAGCAGAGGCTAGCTGCAGGCTAATTGGTGCTTGTGTCGGGACAGATACGTTATCCAGGAGTAGCCACACAGATAGCAGCTAGAAAGCTGCGATGATCCAGGTGAAAAGGTTCAGAGCTTGCGGTAGGAATCGGGAGATGTTGGGGAAAAGAGTCCGGTATGCTCTGGGATGAATCGCGCTGTGCAGACTGGCAGGAGTTGTCCGGGCTAAAGGTTAGCTGATGACCGCTAGCAGTGGCTAGCTGACTACTAGCTAGTAGCTAGTTAGCTGGCTAGCTTCTATTGGGGCTTCCGGTTCAAAAGTAAAGAAAATAGCAGATCCATACCACATTGGGTGAAGCGGGTTGCAGGAGAGAATGTTGGAGTTGAGGTAAAAAAACATATACCAAATATATGCCTAGAAAAAAGATATACATGGGACACGACAAGACGAAGACCAGACGAAGACAAAGACGCCTGACTGCTACGCCATCTTGGAATGTTGTAACATTTACAAATGTTGTAAAAGCAGCCAACAAGTGCTCAGCATATGTTAGAACTCCTTCAAGACTGTTGGAAAAGCATTCCAGGTGAAGCTGGTTGAGAGAATGTCAAGAGTGTGCAAAGCTGTCAACAAGGCAAAGAGTGGCAACTTTGAAGAATCTCAAATATAAAACAGGTTTTTGGTTACATGATTCCATATTTGTTATTTCATAGTTTTGAGGTCTTCCCTATTATTCTATAATGTAGAAAATTGTAAAAAATAAAGAAAAATCCTTGAATAAGTACAGTTGAAGTCGAAAGTTTACATACACAAAATACATTCAAACTCAGTTTTTCACAATTCCTGACATTTAATCCAAGTAAAAAATTCCCTGTTTTAGGTCAGTTAGGATCACCACTTTATTTTAAGAATGTGACATGTCACAATAATAGTAGAGAGAATGATTTATTTAAACTTTTATTTCTTTCATCACGTTCCCAGTGGGTCAGACGGTTACATACACTCAATTAGTATTTGGAAGCATTACCTTTAAATTGTTTAACTTGGGTCAAACGTTTTGGGTAGCCTTCCACAAGCTTCCCACAATAAGTTGGCTGAATTTTGGCCCATTCCACCTGACAGAGCTGGTGTAACTGAGTCATGTTTGTAGGCCTCCTTACTCGCACATGCTTTTTCAGTTCTGCCCACAAATGTTCTATAGGATTGAGGTCAGGGCTTTGTGATGGCCGCTCCAATACCTTGACTTTGTTGTCCTTAAGCCATTTTGCCACAACTTTGGAAGTATGCTTGGGTCATTGTCCATTTGCGACCAAGCTTCAACATCCTGACTGATGTCTTGAGATGTTGCTTCATTATATCCACATAATTTTCCTCCCTCATGATGCCATCTATTTTGTGAAGTGCACCAGTCCCTCCTGCAGCAAAGCACCTCCACAACATGATGCTGCCACCCCCGTGCTTCATGGTTGGAATGGTGTTCTTCGGCTTGCAAGCCTCCCCCTTTTTCCTCCCAACATAACGATGGTCATTATGGCCAAACAGTTCTATTTTTGTTTCCACAGACCAGAGGACATTTAGCCAAAAAGTACGATCTTTTGTACCCGTTTCCTCCAGCATCTTCACAAGGTCCTTTGCTGTTGTTCTGGGATTGATTTGCACTTCTCGCACCAAAGTACATTCATCTCTAGGAGACGGAACACGTCTCCTTCCTGAGCGGTGTGACGGCTGCGTGGTCCCATGGTGTTTATACTTGCGTACTATTGTTTGTACAGATGAACGTGGTACTTTCAGGCGTTTGGAAATTGCTCCCAGGGATGAACCAGACTTGTGGAGGTCTACAATTATTTTCTGAGGTCTTGGTTGATTTCTGTTGATTTTCCCATGATGTCAAGCAAAGAGGCACTGAGTTTGAAGGTAGGCCTTGAAATACATCCACTGGTACACCTCCAATTGACTCAAATTATGTCAATCAGCCTATCAGAAGCTTCTAAAGCCATGACATAATTTTCTGGAATTTTCCAAGCTGTTTAAAGGCACAGTCAACTTAGTGTATGTAAACTTCTGACCTACTGGAATTGTGATACAGTGAATTATAAGTGAAATAATCTGTCTGTAAAAAATTGTTGGAAAAATTACTTGTGTCATGCACAAAGTAGATGTCCTAACCGACTTACCAAAACTATAGTTTGTTAACAAGAAATGTGTGGAGTGGTTGAAAAACGAGATTTAATGACTCCAACCTAAGTGTATGTAAACTTCCGACTTTTGACAGGTACTGTACATGTAGACGCATCTAGAAAAAAAACACAGGCTGTGACACACATGCATATTCACTGCCTGCAGTGGCAGATCACACCCCAGCTAGCACATTTGGTTCCTTAGAAGTTGTGGGAACGTATGTTTTTTGTTTCATATTGGTTGTGGTGAATGAAGCCATGTGTTTTTCTGACCGGTAAAACTGAACGTTTTTTAAATTAAGGGTTAATTTCACCTATTCTGGGAGCATTTATTTTTAGGTTGAAGTGAGGTTTTACGAAAGTTTTACTCTGGTTCCTTTTAAGTTTTCCAGGGAGGTTTTATTACGATTGTAGGTAATTTAGAGTTTTTTGTATAACTTCCTTAAAACTTTCACTGAAAGTTTCAATAATACTTTTAATAACACAGCTACCTTATTTTGGGTTTACTTTTTTGAACTCCAAGCACAGGTAGGACACATGGAAATTATTTTCCTTCAGCATTAATCATGCAAATAGATTTATTTTTTAATGTGACACGGCTAATGTGAGATTAAAACAAAACTGATGTGTGCGCAACTATGGGGCAAAACTGACAGGGTTGGTTCAGATTGTTGGCAACATTTAAAACTATATATAAATCTCCAATGTTTATTGAAAACAAATATATTTGCACAACGTGCACTTGTTGTCTATCAATTACATTGTTACAGTTATTGGTTAACTAGCTAGCGAATTTAAGCCATACTAGCATAGACATGACATGAGTCAAAAAACACACCAGAACACACTTAACAAGATAGAGGATAGAGATAGTTTTGTTTGACGCTGAGAACAGAAAGTATATGTTTTAAATAACATTCTTAGAACATTCTCTGATGAAATGTAACCATGGTTGAACTTTTAGGAAACACGACTTTAAATAGAACCAAGAGGAAACGTTTTGGAAACATTTAGCTGAAGTACTGAAATTCCCACATAAGAACGTTGTTTCTTAACTCTCTCTTAACTAATTGATAACATTTCCAATGTCAAATCAGTTGGAGAACAAACCAAAATTGTTACTAAATGTAATCATGTTGTAACTTTTAGGAAATGTTCTGTTTAAAGTAACGAAACACCATAAAAAAGGGTTTTCGTGAAGTTCCTTTAATGTGCTGGCAATGTTCCAAAGCCAAGCAACAATACTGCACCATGCCCAGAAAGTTGTGGGAAGGTTATATGCAAAAATAACCATAGGACAACCATGTTCTTACCAAGCTCTAAGAAACATATGGTTCTCAGAAACGTATGCGCTAGCTGCGACAAAGCATGTAATAAGCTAGCTAGCCTCTGGCCCCCAGGACAGGTTTGCCAGTTGTAAGCTTCTATTGGATGTTTGCCAAGGCATGTGACCGTTCAGTTAATATTATGAAAGTTCATTGGCACAACCACTGTCTCATGTTTCTGGACACAGCGTCATGTCATAAAATGTATAATCTATGTGATTGGCTGATCATACAGTAAAATTGTTTTCTATACACAGTAAAACAGGCTACCGCAACCCCAACTTATTTGTGTATCTTTGTTAAGGATAGTAGGAAGTACTGTGCCCTTTACCTTTAAAAAATATATCACAAATGTGCAGTTAGGCCTACTAGAAATGGTCCCCTACCGAGCTAGGACACTGCCCCTGCTCAGTATGACAACATCACAAGTGGCCTGATTAATGCATCCACCATGGTGACACCAACCCAAACAAATTACAGAAAATGCCACACTCCTCCCAATCCATTGTTTATATTAGTTGTTAGTTTATCATCTCCTGCCAGCTGTTTTCATACTACATCTCCAATTCCACTAGAATCATATTTACTGGACTTTAAATAGCCTGGAGGGCCTCTGCAGTAACGACAAGGAGAAACATACACAGACCTCAATGCAAAGTGACACAAACAGTAGGTCATGACCTCTAAAGCTGCCACTGTTTCATCAGTGGATGACGTAGCTACTGTGGCTTCTGTACATGTGTGCAGAAGCCACAGTAGGATAAACAAACATTTACTTCTGGCAAAAATAGAAGGAATGCTGAATGCTGCAAAGCTTTGATTTTTATTAGATTTTTATTAGTATCCCCATCAGCCAATGGCGACAGCTAGTCTTAACGGGTTCTGACACAACGAAAAATACATTACAGACAAACTACTTTACAATTTACATACATTTAAAAACATTAACATGTAGGGTGTGTGTGTGTGTGAGCAGCTATCAGTTACATATACATGTCAGTACATACACACAACAAGTAGGTCACATTGGGGAGAGGAATTGTGCCGTGAGGTGTTGCTTTATTTGTTTTTTGAAACCAGGTTTGCTGTTCATTTGAACAATATGAGATGAAAGGGTGTTCCATGCAATCATGGCTCTGTATAATACTGTAAGTTTCCTTGAATTTGTTCTGGACCCCGGGACTGTGAAAAGACCCCTGGTGGCGTGTCTGATGGGTAGGTGTGTGTGTCAGTGCTGTGTGTAAGTTGACTATGCAAACAATTGGGAATTTCCAACATTCTTATAAAAAGAAGTGATGCAGTCAGTCTTTCCTCAACTCTTAGCCAAAGAGACTGGCATGTATAGTATTAATACAGTATTATCCCTCTGATTACAATAAAGAGCAAATTGTCCCGCTCTATTCTGGGCCAGCTGCAGCTTAACTAGGTCCTTCTTTGCAGCACATGACCATATGACTGGACAATAATCAAGATAAAACTAGAGCCTGCTGGACTTGCTTTGTGCAGTGTAGTGTCAAAAAAGCAGAGCATCTCTTTATTACGGACAGACCTCTCCCCATCTTTACAACCATTACATCAATATGTTTTGACCATGACAGTTTACAATCTAAGGTAACACCAAGTAATTTAGTCTCCTCAACTTGCTTAACAGACACACCATTCATTCCCAGATTCAGCTGAGTTATAGAACTTATGGAATTATTTGTACTAAATACAATGCTCTTAGTTTTAGATATGTTCAGGACCAGTTTATTGTTGGCTACCCATTCTAAAACTGACGGCAACACTTTGTTTAGGATTGCAGTGATTTCACTAGCTGTGGTTGCTGACGTGTACAGGGTTGAATCATCAGCATATATGAACATACAGGCTTTGTTTAATGCCAGTGTCTGGTCATTGGTAAAAATAGAAAAGAGTAAAGGGCCAAGTGAACTGCCCTGCGGTACACTAACTTTATATGTTTAACATTAGAGAAGCTTCCAATAAAGAAACCCCTTGGTGTTCTATTAGATAGATAATGTAGCTCTGAATCCACGATATGGCAGAGGTTGAAAAGCCATAACACATGAAGTAAAAAACAAAAAACAGGTGATAGTCAATAAGATCAAAAGGCTGCCCTAACAGTACAGCTATCGCAATCTTATTATCAATTTCTTTCAACCAATCATCAGTCATTTGGGTCAGTGCAGTACATGTTGAGTGCCCTTCTCTATAAGCATGCTGAACGTCTGTTAATTTGTTTACAGTAAAAGAGCATTGTATTTGGTCAAACACCATTTTTTCCAACATTTTGCTAAGAACTGGCAGCAAGCTGATAGGTCGGCTGTTGGAACAAGTAAAGGACGCTTTACCATTCTTGGGTAGCAGAATGACTTTGGCCTCCCTCCAGACCTGAGGACAAACACTTTTCTCTAGGCCCAGATTAAAGATATGACAGATAGGAGAGGCTATAGAGTCAGCTAGGTTTGTCATTATTAATTGATAACAAAAACACCTCTTCCACACTAACTTTACAAAATTGAAACTTACAATGCTTTGTTTTTTTTATGCATGAATACGATGGCTAACTGTTCATTGTTGGCATTTCCTGCCTAAGATTGCCCACTTTGCCGATGAATATATCATTGATCTTGGCTTTTTCTTCTTCTTTTTGATGGGTTTAGTCACATAATTTCTCAATTTGCAGTAAGTCAGCCAGTCAGATGTGCAGCCAGACTTATTAGCAACTCCTTTTGCCCAATCTCTGTCAACCATAAATTGTTCAATTCCTCATCAATCCATGGAGCCTTAACAGTTCTTAACTGGTGCATGATTTTGGAAACTTGGCTTTCCTGGATATAACCCCTATGTTGTAATCACTGCATCCAATGGGTACGGATACAGCTTTAGAACAAAGTTCTACAATATTAGTAAAGACGTGATCAATACATCCAGAGGGTCTAGTGTTTGTAAACACCCTGGTATGTTGATTAATAACCTGAATTAGACTACAGGCACTGGTTGCAGTGAGAAGCTTCCTCTTGAGCGAACAACTTGATGAAAACCAGTGAATATTCAAGTCCCCAAGTAAGTAGACTTCTGTTTACATCACATACACTATCAAGCATTTCACACACATTATTTAGATACTGACTGTTAGCACTTGGTGGACTATAGCAGCACCCTAAAAAAATGGCTTTAGATGAGGCAGATGAACCTGTAACCACAACACTTCAATAACACTTGACATGAGATCCTCTCTAAGCATTACGGGGTTATGGCTCTGAATATATACAGCAACACCTCCCCATAAGCATTCCTGTCTTTTCTTTAGATGTTATATCCTTGTATTGATACTGCTGTATCAAAGTAATTATCTAAGTCTCAGAAATGGCTAATATATGAATATTATCTGATGTTTAGCAAGTTATTGATTTCATTACCGTTATTTTTTAAGGCTACATATATTAATATGGGCCATTTTTTGCCCTTTCCTGGATAGCTTATCAGAGATAGACATAATATGGAAAATAACAAACAAAGCAAGAAAAAACATTATTCAGGAGTCCATCAATCATTTGGTGGTGTGTGTGCTGTGGGATTGAAAATATGAACCCACAAGCTTGGCTCTCTCATCCTTTCTAGGCTTTTGGGAGGGAGGGTGGACAATGAGCCTGTTATAGCGGATGTAAGCAATGTCCCCACGCGCTTTGGCAGTTTTCATGGCTGGGATAAGTTCTTTCCTCTTCTGGCGCACAGCTTCAGGATAGTCCTCATTGAGGAAGATGTACGTTCCTCTCAAGTTCTTTGCTCTTTCAAGAACAGCTACCTTGTTCTTGAACATCAGGAACTTGACCACTATAGGCCTGGGTTTTCCAGTTCTGTGTATGTGCTCCACTTCAATCTTGCTGTGGTCCATCTTCAGTTTCTCAATTATTATTTCCCTCACTTTATCCTCAGACTCCGTCCAGGTCTCATGGAGATTCTGCGATTCCATCCACAACAGTGTTGTTCCGCCTTGATTGTCCCTCGAGATAATCTGAGTTCTCCGTCATTGTTATTATGGATTCAAATACAGAACGGATGTCCTCTCTCAATGACTTACAGATTGCTATTATCTTGCTGTTCTCCTTTTTAAACTCATCGATCTGACCCTGGGAGAACTGCAAACTGTTCTTCAGGTCCTGGACCTCTCTGGTCAGATCATCCATTCTTTTCTTAGTTGACTCCAGCAGTATTTGGACACAACACTTGAAGCTTTTTCTCGTTGTTGTAACACCTGCTTGTAAAACTATTTTTGTTTGTTTAAAAGTTCCTTCACCTGTGATAGAGATACCACTGTCCTCAACAGTGCTCCCACCGGCTTTGGTCTTTGTCATGGTAGCAATGTAGGCTATGCTGTTACTCCTCGCAGTTCCAGACCGGGCAGGTCACAGGACAGATGGAAACAGCAACAAAGAGCAGGGATTCAAACAGTCACACTCCCGGGACAATCCGTGGTCCTAGCCACAAGAGCAGTAGGCAGTGTACAAGCTGCTAAGGAAACCTGGCTAGCTTGATAGCTAGCAAACGTTAGTTAGAAGCTACTGTAGGATAGCATCTGCACCAACGTGGCTACTTCTCTGGAGTGAAATAGATATGCTATTGTTCCTTGTAATACAGTGAATGTCCCACACCTTAATGTGATGTTACATGTTGACAATTGTTTGTAAATAAATCAGTTAATTCATAGTTATTTTACAAAAGAAAGCCACAAGCAAGATATGTGTTTCAATGCATCTACTAAAGAGGAGAAAACAGTGGTGTAGATAATTTGATTAACCATAAATAAGGTATCTATTGATGAATATAGAGGAGTGATTTGACTGTCCTTTTTGCTGTTTAAAGTGAGATCAGGTCAGATTAAATGGATTGTCCAGTGCTGCCAACCCTTGTGCGTTAAATGAACCGACTCGGTTACATTGGGAACTAAAAGCTCATTATCAATTAATGACTATCCAGACCCCTGTATCCTTACAAGTACATTAAATCCCTAACTACCAGATACTAAATGATTAATTGAGGACTAATTGGGTACTAGGAAGAACTAAATAAGCACCTTGTACWTGGCTTCCAAAGGCAAAGCGTTTAGTCCCCAGACAGGCTGGGCTAGAGGAGTATAGAGTCTAGGAAAGCAGACGTTTCTCATTCATGATAGCTGACCTTTCCTGACCCAGACTGAACAGAATGTATTTCCCAGACCCTGAGAGAGATCCTGTGGGATTAAATGACATAACAGTACTCAGTGCTGTACTCAGTATCCACAGTGGAACACTCAGTCTGGACTCACCACAGTTTGGTGATTGACCTGAATAACCTCGTCTCCCGCATGGATCTTCTTGCACTGGTCAGCTGGAGACTGCAGAGACAGTGACAGACAGTATCCAAGTAAGACAAGTAGAGGTTAGGACACATCGACTGTGCCATCATGGCAATATAAACAGACAGATCATTGTCATCAGAGACCTTTGTCTATGGTTTGTCAGTATAGGTCATATACTAACTACAAGTATACGCTTTGGCCAATTACTTTGAATTTATTGTCATGCCAAACATGACATACAGTGCCTTCGGAAAGTTTTCAGACTCCTTGACTTTTTCCACATTTTGTTACGTTACAGCCTTATTCCAAAATTATTATTTTTAAAATGTAATCCTCACCAATCTACACAGAATACCCCATAATGACAAAGCGAAAACAGAAATACCTTATTTACATAACTATTCAGACCCTTTGCTATGAGACTCAAAATTGAGCTCAGGTGCATCCTGCTTCCATTGATCATCCTTGAGATGTTTCTACAACTTGATTGGAGTCCACGTGTGGTAAATTCAATTGATTGGACATGGCACACACCTGTCTATATAAGGTCCTACAGTTGACAGTACATGTCAGAGCAAAAAACAAGCCATGAGGTCGAAGTAATTGTCTGTAGAGCTCCGAGACAGGATTGTGTCGAGGCACAGATCTGGGGAAGGGTACCAAAAAATGTCTGCAGCATTGAAGGTCCCCAAGAACACAGTGGCCTCCATCATTCTTAAATGAGCTAGCCGCCCGGCTAAACTGAGCAATCGGGGGAGAAGGGCCTTGGTCAGGGAGGTGACCAAGAACCCAATGGTCACTCTGACAGAGCTATAGAGTTCCTCTGTGGAGATGGGAGAACCATCCAGAAGGACAACCATCTCCTCAGCATTCCATCAATCAGGCCTTTATGGTAGAGTGGCCAGATGGAAGCCACTCCTCAGTAAAAGGCACCTGACAGCCTTGCTTGGAGTTTGTCAAAAGGCACCTAAAGACTCTCAGACCCTGAGAAGCAAGATTCTCTGGTCTGATGAAACCAAGATTTAACTCGTTGGCCTGAATGCCAAGTGTCACCTCTGGAGGAAACTGGGCACCATCCATACTGTGAAGCATGGTGGTGGCAGCATCATGCTGTTGGGATGTTTTTCAGCGGCAGGGACTGGGAGACTAGTCAGGAGCGAGGCAAAGATGAACGGAGCAAAGTACAGAGAGATCCTTGATGAAAACCTGCTCCAGAGCGCTGAGGATCTCAGACTGAGGCGAAGGTTCACCTTCCAACAGGACAATGATCCTAAGCACACAGCCAAAACAACTCAGGAGTGGCTTAGGGACAAGTCTCTGAATGTCCTTGATTGACCCAGCCAGAGCCTGGACTTGAGCCTGATCCAACATCTCTGGAGAGACCTGAAAATAACTTTGCAGCAACGCTTCTCATCCAACCTGACAGAGCTTGAGAGGATCTACAGAGAAGAATGGGAGAAACTCCCCAAATACAGGTGAGCCAAGCTTGTTGAGTCATACCCAAGAAGACTCGAGGCTGTAATCACTGCCAAAGGTGCTTCAACAAAGTACTGAGTAAAGGGTCTGAATACTTATGTAAATGTAATATTTCCGTTTTTATGTCTAAAAACCTTGCTTTGTGGTTATGGGGTATTGTGTGTAGGTTGATGAGGGGGAAAAAACTATTTCATCAATTTTAGAATTAGGCTGTAACTTAACAAAATGTGGAAAAATTCAAGGGGTCTGAAAACTTTCTGAATGCACTGTACCTGGCATGATAATGAACAGAACAAAGGAGTTGGCTAAAGCAAAGACTGGTCTGCAAGGGGAGGCTATGCTGGCACAGCTTTAGAAGACAGGTAGATTATGGTTTCCCCCAAAATGTCCAGTAACAGTCTAAAGAGTGTTACTTTTTTTAAATGCATGTTTTTAAATGTATGTAAAATGCAAAAAGTATTTTGTCTGTAATGTATTTTTCGTTATATGTCGGACCCCAGTAAGACTAGCTGTTGCCATTGGCGTCGACTAATGGGGATCCTAATAAAATTAAATAAAAAATATAAATCTCAGCCACCATTTAGCAGCAATTGAAAAGACGAGATGAGTCATATCACTTGGCAGAGACATCACCAGCCTCTATACCTCCCTTCATACCGTGGTACTACGACTGCACACTTTGTACAATATCTCCAGTATTTTCCTTCCATAGGGGCTCGGAAATAACAAAAATGATCAGTCACAGTATGTGTCTGAGTAAAACTTAAACATCACATTAAACAGTAGCACCCATTCCCTCTCCATCTCCTACAGAGAATCTTCCCCATCCCAGTCCTGCTTTGAAAGTGTTGCTAATTAGAAGAGCTGTGGTTCTCTGTGCCATACTACCATCTGCAAGCCTCTGTCACCCCTCCTCTGTTTCACCTCCAATTAAACACCCAGATGTTAATTAGGGTGTTCACTATTTGCTGCATTAATTGAACAGTTATCCCAGAGCTCTAACCAGAGGAGCTTCTTTATAGCACAACAAGAAGCTCATGGGTCAAAGAAGCAAGCCAATGGTAGGAGACAAAAACAAAGGTATGGTAATCTCTCATGGACAGACTACAGTACGTAAACATAAATGGTACTGTAGATCTTTCATGATACAATGGGATGCATGAGATAACGAGCAGCATTAGTTCTGGTGCTTTGGACAAATCACGATTTCGCAGCTGTTAGCATCTTTTGAATTTAAGAAGGGGAGGGGACATTTGGCCCCTAGAGTTGCCGGTTCCGATCTCTTCTCAACACATATGGACCCAGAACTTAATCGAGCATCTGACCAATTACGCAAGAGTTTAGTTCTGGGTTAACCGAGATTAAAGGTATGGTGGCAAGAGTGGGTATGGTTAGCAGAGAATGTTTAAAGTAAAACATTTGTTTTACTACAGGGTAACAGGGTCCAGAAAGTAGACTTACGTTCTCAGTGGTCCCAGTGATGACATGAAGGCCGTCATATGTAGATTTGATGTACATTCCCTAAATGAGAGGAAAAAGGCTGAATGATGAGACTTACACTTCCCAATATCTTGTTATGAAACTTGTAAGCAACAGCAAACAAGTAAAGTGAGCCTGTTTTCTCTGTCATAGAACTATCCTGTCAAAGACTGAGTATCTTAGACAAACTCCTTGTTCAGCTCCTGTGGAGGTATGATTGAAGGCATCTACAGTGTAGTCAGAGTAAGTACTAACCAGGCCCTCGCTGGGCATGATGTTGGTCAGGTGCACCACCTCCAGATGAGCCGACTGGGACACCAGCGAATCAGAGGACAGCGAGATGATGTGGTCACAGATCCCAGACAATGTTTTACACTGCAGACAGAAGACAGGAAGGGATCATTCTATATGCTGCATCTCACACTGACAACTGGGTAATATGAATTACTGCCTGAATAACTATCATTCTTTGGATGCCTAAATGATACAGGTAACACCAACATAAAGTGTCTTAATAGGGCGCTGGGCCACCACGAGCCGCCAGAACAGCTTCAATGCACCTTGGCAGAACTCCATTGAAGGGATGCAAAACCATTCATGCACAAGAAATTACATAATTTGGTGTTTTATTGATGGTGGTGGAAAACACTGTCTCAAGCGCCGCTCCAGAATCTCCCATAAGTATTCAATTAGGTTGAGATCTGGTGACTGAGACACACACACCATTTAAAACTCCATACACTCCTTTCCCAGCTAGCACATTTGGTACCTTGGAAGTTGTGGGAACTAATGTTTTTGATTTCACATTGGTTGTGAGAACGAAGCCATACGTTTCCGGACCGGTAAAACTGAACGTTTTCTAAACGTTCTAAGAACAGAAGTGAAAATTTCACCCGTTCTGGAAACGTTTATTTTTAGGTTGCAGGGAGGTTCTGAGAACGTTTTACTCTGGTTCCTTGAAAGTTTTCCTGGGAGGTTTAATTAACGCACTTTTTTAACTTCCTTAATTTTCACTGTTTCAATAACACTGCTAGCTTATTTTGGGTAAACATATACAGTTGAAGTCGGATGTTTACATACACCTTAGCCAAATACATTTAAACTCAGTTTTTCACAATTCCTGACATTTAATCCAAGTAAACATTCCCTGTCTTAGGTCAGTTAGGATCACCACTTTATTTTAAGAATGTGAAATGTCAGAATAATAGTAGAGAGAATGATTTATTTCAGCTTTTATTTCTTTCATCACATTCCCAGTGGGTCAGAAGTTTGCATACACTCAATTAGTATTTGGAAGCATTACCTTTAAATTGTTTAACTTGGGTCAAAAGTTTCGGGTAGCCTTCCACAAGCTTCCCACAATAAGTTGGGTGAATTTTGGCCTCCTTGCTCGCACACGCTTTTTCAGTTTTGCCCACAAATGTTCTACAGGATTGAGGTCAGGGCTTTGTGATGGCCACTCCAATACCTTGAATTTGTTGTCCTTAAGCCATTTTGCCACAACTTTGGAAGTATGCTTGGGGTCATTGTCCATTTGGAAGACCCCTTTGCATCCAAGCTTTAACTTCCTGACTGATGTCTTGAGTTGTTGTTTCAATATATCCACATAATTTTCCTCCCTCATGATGCCATCTATTTTGTGAAGTGCACCAGTCCCTCCTGCAGCAAAGCACCTCCACAACATGATGCTGCCACCCCCGTGCTTCATGGTTGGGATGGTGTTCTTAGGCTTGCAAGCCTCCCCCTTTTTCCTCCAAACATAACAATGGTCATTATGGCCAAACAGTTCAATTTTTGTTTCATCAGACCAGAGGACATTTCTCCAAAAAGTACCATCTTTGTCCCCATGTGCAGTTGCAATCTGTAGTCTAGCTTTTTGGCGGTTTTGGAGCAGTGGCTTCTTCCTCGCTGAGCGGCCTTTCAGGTTATGTCGATATAGGACTCGTTATACTGCTGTCTCTTATACACATCTAGATGTGTATAAGAGACAGGTATGACGGCTGCGTGGTCCCATGGTGTTTATACTTGCGTACTATTGTTTGGTCAGATGAACGTGGTACTTTCAGGCGTTTGGAAATTGCTCCCAAGGATGAACCAGACATGTGGAGGTCTACAATTATTTTCTGAGGTCTTGGCTGATTTCTTTTGATTTTCGCATGATGTCAAGCAAAGAGGCACTGAGTTTGAAGGTAGGCCTTGAAATACTTCCACAGGTACACCTCCAATTGACTCAAATTATGTCAATTAGCCTGTCAGAAGCTTCTAAAGCCATGACATCCTTTTCTGGAATTTTCCAAGCTGTTTAAAGGCACAGTCAACTTAGTGTATGTAATGTTCTGACCCACTGGAATTGTGATACTCTGAATTATAAATGAAATAATCTGTCTGTAAACAATTGTTGGAAAAATGACAAAAACAATTATAGTTTTTTAAACAAAAAAATACGAGATTTCAATTGAAAAAGGTATGCATTTTTACAAAGTAGATGTCCTAACCGACTTGCCAAAACTATAGTTTGTTAACAGGAAATTTGTGGTTGAAAAACGAGTATTAATGACTCCAACCTAAGTGTATGTAAACTTCTGACTTCATCTGTATTTTTTAACTCCAAGCATAGATAGGACACATGGAAAATTATTTCCTTAGCTTCCTTTCCTTAATCATGCCAACACATTTCTTTTTCAACCTATAATCTTCTGTTCTCTATCCATGACCACACTGACCACACTTAATTAACAAGATATAAGATAGAAAGAGTTTTGTTGATGCTGAGAACAGAATGTATATATTTTTTTATAACATTACTAAACATTACTAAAGTTTACTTGTGGTTCTTATGGAAAGTTTTCTTAATGTTATGCAAACAACTTGGGAACCTTACTTTAAATATAACCATTTTTTTAAACTTTATTTTACTAGGCAAGTCAGTTAAGAACATAAGAACAAATTCTTATGTTCAATGACGGCCTAGGAACAGTGGGTTAACTGCCTTGTTCAGGGGCAGAACGACAGATTTGTACCTTGTCAGCTTGGAGATTTGATCTTGCAACCTTTCGGTTACTAGTCCAACACTCTAACCACTAGGCTACCTGCCGCCCCAACCATGTGGGAATCTGTCCGAAATGATATGCTGAAGTACTGAATTTCCCACAGAAGAAAGTTCCCTCTTAACCTAAAGTTGATTAGCATTTTTTTATATATAAAATGTATCCCGTTTCGGCTAGAGATATGTTTTTTTGCATAGACTGCGTCTCAATCCACCGCATTTGTCGATGTCGACCTTCCGCATCTGGGGTGGAAGGTGGCAGAGCTGCAGCAGTGTTTGTCAGACCAGGAGATCCCAAAAATTGGTCTTATCACGAAAATGTCTGTAGTGTCTTCCCCTCTATGGAAAGATGAGACTCTCACAATGGTGTTTTCCATTTAGCTCTACGAGTGTCAGGGGACTCGTCTGAAGCCGGTACTGCCGATCTGCCAGTAGTGTCTGAACAGTTTGGGCTACACACTAATATGACCACACCATCAAAAGGTGAGACTCTCATGTTTTGCTCTAGGATGCCCACAAGTCTCACAAGACTCATCTGAAGGTAACCCTGTACCAGATTCTTTTTATTATGAAAGTACTTTAGTGCCAAAAAGGGGTTAAATATGGATAAAAAAATATAAATAATTTTCTGAACTTATCTCTCAGACATAGGACAGGCACTTCAAAACATAGTCCAAAAATAAATTAAAATGATCTGTTTTGACACGATGAATATGTTATTCAATGTGTTTCTATAGGCTAATAGCAGTAAGGCCAAATTCAATGTTTCATCAAATAAAATTCTAAATCAAATATCTAAATGATCCTTGGTATGACCTTCTTAAAACAATTCCATATGTTAGCTTAGTAGAAACCCAGCCCCGGGCCCTTGGACCTTCTATTAACATTCTTGGAACAATTTGAGAACATGACTTTAAATAGAACCATGAGAAAACTTGTAGAAAATCATTATGCTAAAGTACTGAAATTCTCACAGAATATTTTTTTTACCTTCTCTGAACTATTTGAGAACATTCCCCATGACAAACCAGTTGGAGAACGTTCCTAGAACATTACCAACATTTAAATTTGAACATTTAGGAAACATTCAGTTAAAGTAATGAAAAACAATGTTTTCTTGTCATGTTCCTTAAATGTGATGAGAATGTTCCAAAGCCAAGCAACTACCCTACACCGTTCCAAGAAAGTTGTGGGAAGGTTATATGCAAAATAACCATAGGACACAAAAATCACCTCAGAATGTTATGTGGTAGCTGGGTTGAGACCCCTCTTTCAGAGTCACTGAGATCTCTTCTTCTAGCCATGGTAGCCAAAATAATGGGCAACTGGGCATTTTTATACATGGAACCACACCTGTGTGGAAGTACCTGCTTACAATATACTATGTAATCCTCATTTAATCAAGTGTTTCCTTTATTTTGGCAGTTTCCTGGAAAAGAAGCCACACAGTGTAAGGTATTACTACTACACTGTCTGCTACATTGTCTATTGTGAGCATCGGGATTGTGCATCACTTCCTGGAGTTCAACAGTATCACTTTGTTGAAGGACAAAGAGCCAACTGGGGATGACAAGAGCATGGAGTCACTTTCTTCTTCTCCTGCCTGCGTTTTTAGAGCAACAAGAATGAAGCACTGTATGCAATTATCTGAGAATCTGACCCGTTTTTTAATGAGCGATTCTTCGGTTTATTCATCATCTGAGACTCACAAGGCATTCTTCAAAGGCAAGCTACGGCTCTCCTTCCCAGGTTTAACAAGTTGAGGAAAAAGGGGTCTCTCATTGGTCTATGGAGCACTGTATGAACAGCGCTGGATACTGTCATGTCCTTCAGATGTCATGTCAAATGTACTGTACATAGGTTTCTATTACTGCCAATAGTAGCACAGTGACCAGAACTTGCTGGCAGTGAACAGCGTAACTACAGTGACACAGCCATGACCTTCCATCTATTCCCTTAGTCTCCAGTTGGGCTCTCTCTCACTTTCTCTCTTGGCTCGCCTCTCTGTCTCACACACACACACACACACACACAACACACAACCACACACACACACACACACACACACACACACACACACACACACACACACACACACACACCACACCACACACACACACACACACACACACACACACACACACACACACCACACACACACAGACAAACAAAAACACACACACACACCACACAGACAAACAAAAACACGTCTGGCCTGTACATAGTTTGTCCTAGCTTCTCCTTTATTATTGCCTCACCATCTCTCTCCCTGTCAATTGCTGTAGGCAGGAATGCCCGCGGGAGCAGCAGGGAGGTTCTGCATTATTCAACACAGACTGCCAACCAAAGGCCTTAAAACTGCGGCTTTTGAGAAATACACAGGCAGACTCACACACTCTTATTAATAATCTAAACCCTTTTCTTCCATAGTGCTGCCTGCCTGGTCGATGAGGAGGACGCGTGTGACTGTATTATCACATGTTCAAGTGTGGGCAGTGCCCTAATTCAAGTTGTGGTGTGTGTGTGTTGGTGTGGTGTGTGTTGTGTGTGTGTGTGTTGTGGTGTGTTGTTGTGTGTGTTGTGTGTGGTGTGTTGTGTGTTGTGTGTTGTGTACTTGGTGTGTGTGTGTGTGTGTGTGTGTGTGTGTGTGTGTGTGTGTGTGTGTGTGTGTGTGTGTAAAAACAATGTGTAAAGATTCATGAGTGTTTTAAATCATTGTCCCATATAACGTTGGATGATTCACATACCACTTATTGTGAAAACATTTGATAATTTTTACTATTTACTGACTACTGTTGCTTATGTTATGACTGTTAACTAAGATTAAGTATTAGGTGGCAATTAATGATTGATAATAAGATTTGTAGGTCTTGTGGGCATTAAACCCCATAGAAGGAAACTCAAAACTCACCACATGAAGAATTTTGTTTTCTGTCTCATACACCGTGCAGTCCTGCAAGACAATTAAAACCAGTTAGAGAACTAATGTTTTTTTTAAACATTAAAATGAAACTGAGCCCCTATCAGATGAGACAGATGCAAGTATCCCAAGTGCAGTGAAATGAATTTAGCTGGCAGACTGTCTCTTGAGAGTATTTAAAACAGGAAAGTTATTTTCAGTCGGCCTTCATCTATTCCCGACAAAACTAACAGAACTATAAAATGGAGGTATATAGCCAAGTGTTCTGTCAGAGACGTATTGATGCACTAGTAACTAGTTAATTAATTCCCTAACCTTTACCCACCCCTGGACAACTCACCTGCTGTACTATGGTGGTTAACTCCAGGCACAGTTGAACAATATTGTTCTTCAGTAAGGAGTACTCTGTCACACTGACAAATGGGGATCTGGCAAGAGGGAAGAAAGTACAATACAGTCAGACATCAGAGGATGGGAGAGGGCAGAACAGTCAGTGAGATATAAAAAAGAAACATCTCTGCATAAGACAGTATTTGCCTTCCCCAACAACTTTACAATGAAAGAGAACCATATATAAACTATTAGGCATACGCAAATGAAGTTCCTCTGGGGAAAATAAGCTACTCTAAGTCTAACAAAACTGGGATGTTCCGATGCATAAATCTCAACCCCCGAAGCTGAGATGTAACACCCACCTGTCCAGCCAGGCCAGAAGGTTCTTGGCTGCTCCGATGAGGTCCACCACGGAGGTGAGGAAGTCATTGGGCAGCCTGCGTGAGGCCCGGCCATCATAATGGCCACCTCGACGCCTCCCTGTGATGAAGTTCTGCAGGTTCTTGGCTGAGGCATTGAGCTTGTGGGATAGAGTACGTAGGTTCTCAGTCTCCAGACCGTAGTTCTGGAACAGAACGTACAGTACCCTTAGACCATGGTCCAGTATGCTCCCAGAAGTGTTTGACTTTAAAGTTAAAATGTGGATACATTAAGTTCACGTGGAGAAATAACAGTAACTTGCAATGACATTGTGGTGTGACTAACATATTCAGTACTTGTATTAGAAAGCTCATACAGAACAGTGTTGCAGCAAATGTATAGTGCATATAAGAGCTAAATGCCAGAGATATATAGAGACAAATCCTTTCAGTCACATAATCTCAGATAATCTCAGATTTCCCTCTTAATTTATCTACCAAACCAGGTGGACAGCTTTATCCTTTGGATCTAGAGTTTTTCAAGTAAACATAAAGAGATGCTTGCCTCATCAGAGACACAATGAAGACCACTCATCTGTCATACTCGTTGTCACAATAGTGTGTCTGTTAGAGATGTGTGCCTGTGTGTGAATAGCTGTCTCTTATTCTCCGCGTCTAGTCAACATTAGTCACTGTCACCATGGAGAAATACCTCCTTCCTGTCTAACCCACAACAATGTAGCTAAGCCCAGCCCAGCCCAGTTGCCATGGTGACTCCTGGCTTTGTCACTCTTAATTACAACAAGCCCAGTGTTTCCATAGCTTCTTCTTCCCTTATTGATTTTCCTCTTTCATTCAAAATATCAAAGTAATGTGCTGCTGTCTGATCAGGCTGCTCTTTATGGGGGCTTCTCCATCGCTAGTCACCTATTACGTCAATGCAGAGGATGACAAGAGATAAAAGGCGGGGGAGAATTAAATATGTTACACTGTACATCCATGCAAATAAGCTAAGCGACACAATAATAAGGCCTTGTTCTTGGCAGTCGACCCACTGTAGAGGAAACACTGCTAGGTGGTGGTGAGTACTGACCAGCTCAACCATTTCCCTGCTACCTTCCTTTCAGTGAGCCATTCAGGCAGAGAGAGGCGTCACTGCATGGAGGGGACACTTTCCTCTGATGGCTGTAATGTCTTTTGTAATTTGGTGGGAGCAAAATCCCTATTACATCAACAACTCAGCAGCAGAGCCCTGTCTGTCTGTCTGTCTGTCTGTCTGTCTGTCTGTCTGTCTGTCTGTCTGTCTGTCTGTCTGTCTGTCTGTCTGTCTGTCTGTCTGTCTGTCTGTCTGTCTGTCTGTCTGTCTGTCTGTCTGTCTGTCTGTCTGTCTGTCTGTCTGTCTGTCTGTCTGGTCACTGCCGACTGATGAACAATTATCTAACTCCCAGCAACAACCGACCCTCAGTTTGAGTCAGCGGTCACACTGACACTAAGCCTGCATTGTCTTTCAATCCATCACACTCACATAATCAACCCAGGAAAGATAAATTCATTTCAAAGATTGATCTGCAGAGAGTCTTGTCTTACACAAGCAGAGCAGAGGGACTGAGACCTATTCAGCAGACATCCGTTTTGGTCAGGCCACTAATAAGGCAGTGTGTGTGTGTGTGTGCGTGACCACGTCCGTGTCCTGTCTCTCCTGTCCCCTCCACCTGTAGGTCTCCTCCAGTACAGTCATTACTCATGTCAGCCTCCTCTCAGCAGAGTGACGCAATGTTTAGCTGTAGTGCACTTTGCCAGGATCAATGGGGACATGTCCCAGCATCCAATGATAATCACAGCACATCACTATAATGGAGATGGGACGTAGAACACACACTATACTGTCTTAGCACATATGCACATGTTCACAGACTCATACACACATGCTCACACAGTCGCAAACTTATACTATACCCCCCTATGTGAACATAAAGGAGGAACATTCTTCTCAACATTCACACACATTCTGACACACACACCCAGGCAGCCCCCACCGGACCATCTAACTAACAGACACAGATTACATGTGTGTGGTTGTCTGTGTGGAGATGTTGGGTCTCAGGCAGTCCAGGCACTCTAATGATGCTCTGCTGCAGGCCGCTCTGTCACAGGGAATCACACACTAACCTCAGCTAGCTCCACACACGCCTCACACACAGGCAGCCTCTCACACACACATGCACACACACTCCCTCCCAGCTGCTGCTGTCTAGGCCTATGGATCTATTATCAGACACTTCCCCAGCCCATCAGAGAGGACGTGTGCTGTGTGGCCCCTCTCTGAATCAGTCAAGTTAATACAGAGCTCTTAGCTCGCTCTAACAGGGCTCTTCCCATGCCCACGCCTGATTCTCTCTGTATGAGTCATCATACAGCAAGACTAACATTACTAACATTACATGCCTCCCTTACTGATGCACACAGCGCAGGCTCCTCCCGCTCCATCTCTAATCACTACAGGCTCCTCCCGCTCCACCTCTAATCAGCACAGGCTCCTCCCGCTCCACCTCTAATCAGCACAGGCTCCTCCCGCTCCACCTCTAATCAGCACAAGCTCCTCCCGCTCCATCTCTAATCAGCACAGCCTCCTCCCGTACCGCTCTAATCAGCACAGGCTCCTCCCGCTCCACCTCTAATCAGCACAGGCTCCTCCCGCTCCACCTCTAATCAGCACAAGCTCCTCCCGCTCCATCTCTAATCAGCACAGGCTCCTCCCGCTCCATCTCTAATCAGCACAGGCTCCTCCCACTCCACCTCTATAAGCACAGGCTCCGCCCGCTCCACTTCTAATCAGCCTTGGCTCCTCCCGCTCCACCTCTATCAGCACAGGCTCCTCCCGCTCCACCACTAATCAGCACAGTCTCCTCCCACTCCATCTCTATCTAGGATATAAGGATACAATTCACCAATGAATCTGAATTAGCCTTTAGCTCCAACGGACACAAATCATCGCCGCGACTCTGGCCCTAGCCTCAGCTCTACCTCTCTAGCCCTGGTCACTGAGCACTGCTGCTGCCTCTCTCCTCCACTGCTTGTTACTCAGCAGAAAACACTGATGATGGCTGTAGATAATAAAGCGACACTTTCTTCTGACCTTTTATTGTCTTCAATCTTGTCTGTCATGCCTTGCCATGCCTTGTCTCTCAAATGGTGCACAAACAGATCTAGCAACTAGGCTAGCTGGACATCTCCTGCACATCCACCGTGTTTCTCTAGTTGGAGCACTTTGACTGCACTGGCTTGGTTGCACTGGAAGGCATCGATAGTAAAGTTATTCTGTCATGTCCGCAAACAAGAGGTCTAACTCTACAGCCCTTTGCCCTGACCATCTCTCCTGACTCCAGCCCTGCATGTCTAGATGAACTCCTCACCAGGGCACAGAGTAGGTCCACAGCCTCCAGGATGAGCTCCTGGTGTCCGATGCGGGTGACCCCCAGCTCCTCCAGCTCCTGGTGGGTGATGTGGAGAAGCTGCTCCCCGTTGATCTTCTCCCTTTCAAAGTTTTGAATGTACTGCTGCAGACAGTCATCCAGGCCTGCATGGGGGACACACAATGAGGGGAAACTATGTTAGGCACACCTTTGTTCTAATAGTATGTCTTTGTCTCCTTTACTGTCAACATCTAACTCATTCACTAGGTGTATAGAATGCAGATTGTGCTGATTTATTTAGAATTATTTAAGTTTGAAATATACCATGAAAGCTATAAATATAACAGAGTTGTATAAAATGCTGTGTGATTGGCAGATTCAGACTAATTGCTGTAAAAAAAAGATGTGTAACCCCTACCAGGCTACTTTGACTCTAAAAACTCATTTTCCATTTCAGTCATTTTTTGTGTTAATTCCGACATAATATCAGAAGCATGCTTTCAACCATTCAACGTTTCAACTCCAGAGAACTGAACAGAACCAGTCTACCAGTTGAGCTGCTCTTTGTGTAGAGCAGAACAGAACGGGGGAAGAGAGAAACGGGACTAGTCTAGGAGATAAACCACTCTCACCACAGCGTATTAAAGCCATCCTTATCAGAGCACAGCAGAGCCACACAGACACACAGAGTCCACTGCAGCATTCTGTGTTGGAGCCATGTACATCTGGCCAGGCTGCACAGAGAGAGAGAGAGAGAGGAGCCCAGAAAGCAGCAGAGCAGACTAGCAGAATCTTGGCTTTCAACCACAGCATCCATCCATGGCTCCTGGGAGAATACTCATCTCCAGCCACAGAGCATATTGGAGCAGAGCAGGCCACAGCCACAGCACAGAGCTGACCCACATTACACACACCGGCTGGGCCATGTCAACACACCAAAGCCCAGCACACACACATCCATGGCCACAGGCATTCAACAGGGGCCAAATTAGCCAGCTTGATGTTGCCTAGGTAGATCAAAGGGTGATACATTCAGAGCCATATACAGATGACTCAGGATACATCTATTCAATACCGACCTCGATCCATACAGTCTGTATAGTCAGGCAAATCATCTGAACTAAGTTCCCCATTTGTATATGGCGAACACTTGTCTTGCCGTCTTGTGTGCTGCTGCCCCGACCTCATTCTAAGTAACTGAATCGAGGCTCAGTACGGGTCCTTAGAAATGTTTCTCTGAGCACACAGTGGCCTTGACATAAAAATTGATGGCCTTGTGTGTGGGTGTGTTTGTGTCTCCACAGTACGTTCGTGGGAGTGAAATTTGTGAAAGCATGTGCATATGTGTGTGTGTGTGTGTGTGGGGGGGGGGGGTTGTTTGTGTATGCATGTGCATTTGTGTGTGCGTGCGCACACGTTCATGCATCCATATACAGTAATGATCATGAATGGCTGCCCTTGACACATGTCTTGTTTGCAGTTTCACATGTGGAATAGCTGTTTTCACATGTGAAGTCATATTTTCACATGTGAAGTCATATTTCCACATGTAATAAATTTAAAGGTCTCATGTTAACACCACCTCTTCACATGTGAGAAAAAAAAAGTTCTCACCTCACATGTGAATTACAGTTGCACATGTGAAAATCTTACTTTCACATATGGGATTGCATTTTAACAAGTAGAAAACAATCACGTGAAAATCAAATTTGGAGTTTCACATGTGAAAATCAAATTTGCAGTTTCACATGTAAGAAACCGGCACATGTGAAAATCTAACTTTCACATTTGGAATTGCAAGTTACATGTGGTGTTGAAATAGTGTTACACACCAAACATGAAAAGGTGGTGTTAACATGTTGCAGTAGCAATGTTTCCACATATGGAATTGAAAATGATGTAATGCCATTCTGTAAAAAGTTAACTTAGCCTACCTGAGTATAACAATTGAAGTGCGTTAAAAAACATTTTTTAAAGGATTTCTGAGCCATTCATTTGGAGTGTTACTGTTACTGTTGCAGCCGCAAGCCACTCTTCTTCATACCTTGGTTAGTGACTGTTAGAAGAAGCCAAGAGAAAAGAACAGTGGCTAGTGCTCTGTCTCCTTATTTATCCTGTTTAACCCTTTACACTCGTTGGAATTGGCCTATATGGATAGGACTAAACTGAAATGATTCTTCACAGAAGAAATCTGAAAAGCATTTGCATAAGCATGGTAGCAATAGCGGAGGTACATAAAGATGGAGGCCCACATGCATTTGACACACATTTCTTCTTAAACAAAAACTCAGTGGATACCGACAAAACAAGACGTCATATCTGAATTCTGCCATCTATATGCACTTTTGCCATTGAAACGGAACAGTTTGGAGATTATAGGAAAATTATTAGACCAAAGTTGAGGACACAACAGTTCACCTGACACAAGACTGAATCCAAACATTACACTATTGATTATATTATACTGTACATTCACTTTACTTTTCGCTGCATTTGTTGATAACGAAATCTGAAAATACTCTGGATACATTCAATAACATGATAAGAATATTCCTGGAAATGTGGGATAGGTGCAACATAAGACAAAAAATGACAAGGGTTTGAGTGAGAGGACTAACTGGTGTCTCCAAGTGGCCACACACTCTCCAGTGTGCACAGTTCCTAAGTAATTGCAATGCACTTTTATGACTTAAAGAAGAGTCTTCAACTATAAGGTACTTTTTTTTAGATCTCCTAGCTGTACCGTTGAGGAACTAGGGCAAGCACACTTGTAGTTGTTTTGTTTGGAACACAACGCTGCATGCCCGCGATCATACAATTACATTTGTTGTTTACGCAACCCACAAATGGTCCATTATAAATCGCAATCTGGGTCAAGTGGGCATCATTTGAAAGCTTATTGTATTGCCAAAATGACTAGCTAAGTTATAAAATACGACCTTGCAGTGTTGCTCTTTCACAAGGCAATTCAGAGAAATATCGTAATTTTGGTGCGTGTTGAAAAGAGTCATGAGTGAATTCAGGTGTGTGTTCCGCTGCGAATGTTCTTGACAATAGACAAACATACGCTAATTCTGTTCAAAACAAGCCAGGGTACGACGCCATGTCACCTTGTAACTTTACATCAAACATAGTGATCATAAACGTTGATCAAAAATGACATTGACATTTTACCCAAGGGAATAATCCAGAGTCCTCAATGCCCTCAAAAACAGGTCAGTCCCTCCCTCTTACTCTCATTGGCATTGAACCTATTCTCACACACAGATAATTGTGGTTATGAAATAGATTAGGTACAGTTCAATTAGTTTGCCAACTGCCCTACCTTGATCCACAATGTTGGAGCGTAGTATGAATGCAAGGCACGCATTACCAAGGCAGGTTCGCTGTCCATGGTGCTAGTTTTTTATGAACGCCTCAACTGGTGCATTGGTGTGTGTGTGCGTGCCATGCTGTGCCTACCTGTGTGTGTACTGTCTAATATATAGACAATGTTCTTTGTAACAAGAAGTGTAAAGCCCTAATCATAGAATTACATAATCACAATGACATGAATTGAATTATACGGAAATGTGAAGTGCACATTTAGACAGGTTTTTGGCTTGCTTGTATGACATCAAAGCGGTATTTATTATAATCCTCAACGTCTCATCTTTCAAAATACATCGAGTCCTATTAATTTACAACATTTCCCTCACTCAGACAACAAAACATTTACTAAAGTTGCCCAATTCTTAATTTTTTTTGAGAGTACTAATGTTACTGTCTCCAGTACAGCAAATAAATACTTAAATACATGTAATTCCATTCATTCCTATGGAGGACTGCTCTTACTTGGGAGTGCCAATATGGCCGACTTGTGTCTTCAGCGTCTCTCAATTGCCAATACACAGCAACGCATTCTAGGGTTCATACACATCATTGGTCAAAACCCATACAGCGCTGTGAAGTAAAGAGCCTGAACTCTGACGTAATTTAAAGCACGTTACTGTACAGCAACTGCGTTTATCAGTGCTCATATCTGCCATTTTCAACCCGTATATAGGTGTAAAGGGCTACCATGTTAAAACTAGCGCTATCTTGACAGTTAACTCAAGTTCACTTTTTGTCATTTTTGTGCACTTTTTTATTGCATTATCTGAAAGCGTTCAAAATTCACTGAAAACATCCAAGATACATAATCTATACAACAACAACAAAAATGCGATGTCAAAACAAATTGACTTTGAGGTTAAAGAMAGTGTGTTTACCAATTTACCTGATTTTGCTTACTGTTACTTTGGACAAATCAAATATGTCAATATGCAATTAGTCATGATTAATCACATAAAATACTGCAATAAACTCAATTATATTTTGTATCAATTGACAGCCCTACTTGACATTAAAACGTGAAAATGCACATGAAAGAGTAGTGGTTTCTCATGGCGACTTCAAAATGAGTGTTGTCCCTCTTGGTCTTATGGTCAACATGTTGGCTTCTCCCATGGGAGATCAGGGCACTAATGTCCCTCCAGCTGAAAAARAAAATGTGAAATATATAATATCACAGGTCTCCCATGGGAGAAGCCAACATCCTGACCACTACAGTGCATTCGGAAAGTATTCAGACTTCTTCCCTTTTTCCACATTTTGTTACATTTACAGCCTTGTTCAGGTGCATCCTGTTTCCATTGATTATCCTTGATATGTTTCTACAACTTGATTGGAGATCACCTGTGGTAAATTCAATTGATTGGGCATGATTTGGAAAGGCACACGTCTGTCAATGGTGCCACAGTTGACAGTGCATGTCAGAGCAAAAACAAGCCATGAGGTCGAAGGAATTGTCCTTAGAGCTCCGAGATAGGATTGTGTCGAGCCATAGATCTGGGGAAGGGTACCAAAAAATGTCTGCATCATTGAAAGTTCCCAAGAAAACAGTGACCTCCATCATTCTTAAATGGAAGAAGTTTGGAACCACCAAGACTCTTCCTAGAGCTGGCCGCCCGGCCAAACTTAGTAATCGGGGGAGAAGGGCCTTGGTCAGGGAGGTTACCAAGAACCCAATGGTCACTCTAACAGAGCTCCAGAGTTCCTCTGTGGAGATAGGAGAACCTTCCAGAAGGACAACCATCTCTGCAGCACATCACCAATCAGGCCTTTATGGTAGAGTGGCCAGACGGAAGCCATTCCTCAGTACATGACAGCCCGCTTGGAATTTGCCAAAAGCACCTAAAGGACTCTCAGACCATGAGAAACAAGATTTTCTGGTCTGATGAAACCAAAATTGAACTATTTGGCCTGAATGCCAAGCGTCACATCTGGAGGAAACCTGACACAATCCCTACGGTGAAGCATGGTGGTGGCAGCATCATGCTGTGGGGATGATTTTCAGCGACAGGGACTGGGAGACTAGTCAGGTTTGATGGAAAAATGAACGGAGCAAAGTACAGAGAGACTCTTGATGAAAACCTGCTCCAGAGCGCTCAGGATCTCAGACTGGGGTGAAGGTTCACCTTCCAACAGGACAACAATCCTAAGCACACAGCCAAGACAATGCAGGAGTGGCTTTGGGACAAGTCTCTGAATGTCTTTGAGTGGCCCAGCCAGAGCCTGGACTTGAAACTAATCGAATCATCTCTGGAGAGACCTGAAAATAGCTGTGCAGCAATGCTCCCCATCCAACCTGACAGAGCTTGAGAGGATCTGCAGAAAAGAATGTGAGAAACTCCCCAAATACAGGTGTGCCAAGCTTGTAGCATCATACCCAAGAAGATTCAAGGCTGTAATCGCTGCCAAAGGTGCTTCAACAAAGTACTGAGTAAAGGGTCTGAATACTTATGAAAATTTGATATTTAGTTTTTTTTAAATCTTAGAAATTTGCAAAGAAAAATAGAAACCTGTTTTTGCTTTGTCATTATGGGTTCTTGTATGTAGGTTAATGAGGGGGGGAAACGATTTAATCCATTTTAGAATAACAAATGTGGAAAAAGTCAAGGGGTCTGAATACTTTTCGAATGCACTGTATGTGAAACATCATACGTAGGCTATGTTTTTCCTACTTGACATTTTTTCCATGTGATTTGTTCAGGTGAAAATTCATGTGAAACGTTGTTTTCCGAAAACCACGTGTCTAACTCATGAAACTTTCACATCATTTTTTTCCCACATGTGAATTTTTTTTCATGCTTTTCTTGTAAGGGTGCTTTCATTTGATAGCTTGCCGCATGTGGGATTTCCATTCTGTTGCCTTCCTCTAGCTATCAAGGCTCCATGGCAACAGTTTCCTGGTGATCAAGAGGCAAGCCCCCTTGAAGAAGTGAATTATTCGCAGTATATTTCTTCATTGTTGCCCTCAGACCTATCACAGAATGAAATACAACAGGTATATAATATTCATTCCAAATKACATTGACATTTTACCCAAAGGAATAATCCAGAGTCCTCAATGCCCTCAAAAACAGGTCAGTCCCTCCCTCTTACTCTCATTGGCATTGAACCTACTCTCACACACAGATAATTGTGGTTATGAAATAGAAGAGGTACAGTTCAATTAGTTTGCCAACTGCCCTACCCTGATCCACAAAGTTGGAACGTTGTATGAATGCAAGGCATGCATTACCAAGGCAGGTTCGCTGTCCATGGTGCTAGTTTTTCATGAATGCCTCAACTGGTGCATTGGTGTGTGTGTGTGTGTGTGCGTACCATGCTGTGCCTACTTGTGTGTGTACTGTCTAATATATAGACAATGTTCTTTGTAACAAGGAGTGTAAAGCCCTTATTATAGAATTACATAATCACAATTATAGAATCTCTATTGCCCTAATGATCATTAGGTGAGAGTTCCCCCTCACGACTGTGTCCACTGGCCACCTTTCAAAAACCACTCAAGAACAAGAGATTAAAAGCAACCAATAACACACAGTTTACGGTGTGGAGAGGGTGTGGATATTCTTTGCAGCTGTGGCAGCACAAAGACATTTATCAACTTGCATATCAGCATTCTCTGTGTCTCAGATTGCACATCAGCAACCATTCTGTCTCAAATGACCTTAGGATAGATATTAGACCGGCTCTGTTCTTTATGTCAGTTGTATTCTACCAGTTTTATAGACTGTCAAGATTTTGCTGTGTATTGGCGTCATCCGTTGGCCTACATTATTGAATATAACAGATGACAAAGATGTCACCTTGACTATGCACTTTCCATGGTGTTTGGGGTGGAGAATTTGAGACTGAACTGAAGTTCTTCTAGTTGTGTTGTGTATCAGCTGTACAGAAGTTGTGCCGTAGGCGAGCCCTGCCCTGCTGCGAAGGCTGTAAACACATCTGTGACAGCAGCGCCAGAAGCAAGCACGGTTATGCACTCCTGAACTGACACTTGGCTGGCAGAAACTACTGTATGTGGGAAAACATATCCCATGTCTGGGTTAACATCACAGCTTCTTTAGTTGGATGACAGTAAATCCTTGTACCCTGGTGAGAGAGAACATGATCAGATCTATCTCACTTGTGTTTGGTTGTTACAGTAACTAATAGGTCTTTCTTTTGATCGTCATTCAACCATTTGGATGTATACGCATGAAGTTTCTCATGCTCACCTTTCTTTCCAATGAAGGCTTGTTGTCAATTAGTGTTTCACCTCCAGAATGACAGAAGTCTGCCACTACTAACATAACAGTACACACAATCTGATTATGGCAGGTAATATAGCGCAACAATTGTTTTGTCCTCCATTTGGTCTTACCTAAGGGGTACTTCACCTCAGCTGTACTCTTAGCCCACACTATATAATAAAAGCAACTATAGGTAGGTATATTTTCTCTCATAGAAATATGAATGTTATGGCAGATAGTGGAGAACTCTTCAAAACACACTGAACCTCATAACGCCAACCATTTTGAGTTCAGTTAACAGCATATCTTAAAGGTGAAATTGACAATTGTGGTTGCAAAAGCTGCTGTCCAGTTCGATTAGCTTGCAACCTGCAAAGTGTTCCTTATCACTACCCACAATGGTGGATTTTTGTAGCAATGTAACAATGTAAATCATAGTCTCTGTCAACGCATTATCAAATAAGGTAGGTTCGCTGTCCATGGTGCTAGTTTTGCAAACGCCTCAATTGATGCCAACACTTATTCAATATGTGTGTGTGTGTGTGTGTGTGTGCGTATACAGGGGGGGGGAGAGGGGAACGCAGTCTTTATGGTATGAGGTAATCTACATGTGAACCTTATATAGGTAAACTGATTGTTGAACACCTTTACACGTAGCATAATAAGTTGGTCTGAGTATCTGGTTGGTGTTCTACAAATGCGTAGCCTACATCAGGCCAGGGCGATAATTAGGCAACACTGAATAGCGCGCTTCTACATCAGGGTCGGATGCACAAAATGGCACACGATCAATATTTCAATGCAAAGAATAGCAKCGTTTTAGCTCAAATCAGCACCAATTTATTAAACCACGTATTCAGATAAAAGATAACAAATGTACACATATCCATGTTAGTCGCTTCAAAATGTATTCTGTCAGTATCATGCAAATGAAAAGAAACATGTTTTATAATCATTACCTTTCATCCAATCCAGCACTTGCTTAGGTGTCCATTTGCTTATAGGTTCCATCACGAGGGCCATCATCGATGTCTTCAAATCCTTCAAACAAGGACTTGATCGAGCAAGAAAATCGGGTGTCGCAAATCAGAAATGTTGCATCGGTATACCAGAGATCAAATAACATAGGTGCACCTTACTGGGTAAAGGCATGGCTGGTGACAGTATCCTGGGTACGGAATGCTATGGTGCAGTCCACGCGCTCACAGAAACGACTCAGCCGCCTCTCTCTCTCTCTCTCTCTCTCTCACACACACACACACACACAACAGTAGCCTACCTGCCGACCCCACTGTACTGTGTAGAGAAGCGAGTCTCTCTCTGAGTGAGAAAGTCTTGCAACCCCTCCCTCCCCTGCACACCGCAGCATCACATGCTTCATTCCAGAGACACAGGGAATGGTGCAATAATATATAATTACCTGATGCCTTTATAGAGAAACATTGATAGCTGAACGTAAGGCATAACAATTAAGCATATTCTTATATTTTTTACCTTTTTTATCAGGAATATGTTCACCCCCTTAACTGTTTCCAGTTCCAACCAATATGAATAGGAACAGAACCGAAGCCATTGTGTTTTAACCAATAGAAACCTAGCGATGCTTGCATCAATGTCTGTATGGGGGGGGGGGGGGGCTATACAGTATGGGGGAAAACCATATTAAAACTGGGTCACCCTGCAATTTACATTGAAGTAATGACTCAAACAAAACATGCAAGATACAATTGAATGACAGTCTTTTTTCTTCTTCAGTTAGTTACAAAATATCTCAGTTACTGTAAAACCACATCATGACAAATGCTGGGGTATGTGCTTATCATTTCTTTCTGATGTTCCCATGTTTAATTATATAGAAAAGACACATTTTGTAGATACTTATCGACCTATAGCCAAAATAACTACTACAACTACAATCAACTATATATGGTGTGAGCACACTACATGATTCTGTTGCACAACACATCCCTACAGGTCCTCGAACTTCATCCCACTGAGTCCCACCAGGATATGGTTAATAATTCAGTCCTCACTGTGCTGGGTGATGATGACACATCTTTACCTGCTAAACCTATTACTGACTCTTTGGAGATCTGCCCATTTCTTGTATCTTTATTGAAGTCTCCCCATACATCTCACTATATGGTGTAAAATGGCATCAAAATTCATAAACATGAACATTTGGTTCTGGTAAATTATCAGAGGCATGGGCACCACAATCTTTGACCATTACCCACTCCTATGCTGCTCTAACAGTGCCATGCTAATAGTCCTTGGCTTGGCTGGTGTATGACCCAGTGGCTCCCGACAGGGTGTGAAGTGGTGGCATTGGCACTTGCTCCCCACACACACCGGTTTACTGTTAATCCTCTCCCAAGCAGCATATACTAACCATGCTTAAAGTCACTCGATACTGGTTTTCACATTAGATGCACCCATCTAAAATAAAAATGCATGCATTTCTAGCACATGCTATCATATAGTCACACTCACATAAACCTTGCCAGTCATACATCCCTGCCGTTGATGCCTAAGAGGGGGATTTCTGGAATGAAGCTACCCACCTGAGTCATGACATTCACTTGATATGATTGACAATGATCTAGATGGATAGCCCTCCTCAGAGGTAAAATAACAACCTGTCACTAAACCAGAAAGTGTCTGATATGCACCTTATGTTTAGTATACTTTTATACACTGAGTGGACAAAACATTAAGAACACCTGCTCTTTCCATGACATAGACTGACCAGGTGAATCCAGGTGAAAGCTATGATCCCTTATTGATGACACCTGTTAAATCAACTTTAATCAGTGTAGATGAAGGGGAGGAAACAGGTTAAAGAAGGATTTTTAAGCCTTGAGACAATTGAGACATGGCATGTGTATGTGTGCCATGCAGAGGGTGAATGGGCAAGACAAAAGATTTTAGTGCCTTGGAACAGGGTATGGTAGTAGGTGCCAGGCGCACCTGCTTGTGTTAAGAACTGCAACGCTGCTAGGTTTTTCACACTCAACAGTTTCTGTGTGTTTCAAGAATGGTCCACCATCCAAAGGACATTCAGCCAACTTGACACAACTGTGGGAAGCCAACATGGGTCAGCATCCCTGTGGAATGCATTCGACACCCTGTAGAGTCCATGCCCCAATGAATTGAGACTGTTCTTAGGGCAAAGGGGGGTGGAGGGTGCAACTGAATAGTCGGAAGGTCTTAATGTTTTGTACACTTAGTGTAGTCAATTTCACTACCCATTCCAATGGCCAGTTTATTCTCCACAAGACATGACGGCAATAGCTCAGTGCTTTAGCATATTCATGTATTCGATTCAGTCAGTTGCATCTAAGATTAAAAAGCGTTTCAAATTTGGCAGAGCTTGATATGTTGATCTGACACCGATGTGTGTAATGTGCTTTCTTGTCAAAATGTTATGTGACACTTGCAGTTAACATGCAATGTTTATGTATGACAGCAGGTGTCAATATTTTCTAACTCTTTCTGACAACCAAGATAGCAAAATAGCTATTTTTTTACTGTTTAGTAATAGTCTGTGGTTATGACAATATAATTTCAGATCTGCAATATCTGTGAGGAATCATTTCTCAGAAACAAGAACCAAGATGCTTTACAAGGACTAAGTTATCCTTCATCTTACAGTTTGTCTCCTCTTTGTCCTTCAACTTGAAAGCTGGGGATTGTCTCAGGCTCCCAAGTATTACATTATAGGAACTGGTCGCATTTATGAAGTAGATATTATGGACATTGTGGCATTTTCTAAAGATATTTCTTCTAACAATTCAACAAAATGAAGGGATCTCCATCCTAAACTATCAATTTAATTTACCTATTGAACCGAATGCAGTACAACTGACCACCAAGTATACAGATTCAGTACAGAGAAAACGAAACTAAAACTGTAGACCATTCTCAAGTATGTTAGAGTCGGAGGACAAAGTGAAACTACTGCTGGTTTCAGTCAGATGGGCTTTCTTCTAGGCTCAGGGTTGGAGATGCGCAGGTTGGGGGAGCTGAAGTGGGAGCTAGCCACGGTGTAGGTGCTAAGGTAGTGGATGACGATGCTCTGGGCCGTACTGGAGTCCAGGCCGTGGTCCTGACAGAGATGCAGGCTGAGCTTCATTACTGGGGCTGGTATCAGGCCCTGGGGAGGTGTCTGGACCAGGGGAGAGCTGCCCCGGGCCAGGCTGTCCTGCATGTGCTGTCTGTACACCTCCAGCAGCTTACTCTCCAGATAGCCGTTCAGCATGGAATTGGATAGAGGCTCCCTGTTCAGGGTGATGATGCTGCTGTCCATGACTAGGCAACCCTCATCCTGCAGGGGCTGGGACTCCACCTGCACCCTAGGCTCCACAGGCCCTGTGGGTTCCAAGGCCTCCAGCTCTCCCAGGTCCTGAGATTGAAGAAGTGGTCCTTCGAACCCCTCATTCTCCAGCCGCGGGCTCTCTGAGCTCCTGTTTCCCACATGGTCCCCTCTGAGCTGCAGGTCGGGGTAGTCTTTGCAGAAGGTGGTGCAGCACCAGGAGCGATAGAGCTCCAGGTCACCATAGTCGTCACAGTGGCTATTGGGGATGGTGAGGGCATCACTGAGCCTGGTTGTCACTCTAGGATCAGACTGCACCAGACCTTCCATGTTTCCTATGCAGTCCACACACCAGAAGCACATTTAAAAATATGGCAATATAAAATGAAAACAATTATAAAACATCATACTCATCATATATGAACATTGTAAGATTAAGCATATTCTACTGATCCAGAAAGACATGCAGCATTTCAGACAAATCCAAACTGCTTACCTGACATTGAACCTGGGGTCAGAATTATATTGGGGGCAGGATGTGGTGGACGTTCCTGAGCCTTTGTGGAATGGGGGTCACAATCCTCTTCCCTGTACCTGAAGACTCTGATGAAGGCTTCTCCCAACATGACAACCACTACATAACAGTGCAAATTGTCTCAATACAACATAGCAGTAAACCACACCAACTAGCACTTTCAATTGTGATTCTCCATAGATTTTATTCCAGGACTAGCATTAATCTGGTTCCAGGAAACCACCCCAAATAATCATGTTAGCATGACATAGCCTATCAGGTTCGAAAGATAAACAAATATTTATATTCTCTTACCAGATCACATAAAACATAAAATAGTATAAAACACATGAAAGATACTGACAATATCCCTACCTCTGTTTTTATAATAGATGGTGTTCCTTTAGTCTGTCCACTAATAGAAGGTTTACAAGTTATCTACAGATTTCTCTAACTGGTGAGCAGCCACGGTAATGTGCTGTCCCTAATTGTACTGAGCTTCTGAGTAGCAAATGTCAAAAACAGGAAGCATTGTTAGAAATAAAATTAGAACACTCACTGCCCCTGCTTTTCAGCTTCTGCCTTCTGTGGTGTGACATTCCATTTAGAATGTAAGGAGAACTGAAACAATTATGTGACAACAGTATTCTTTGCAATGTTAATTTGAGCTAAACAAGAATAACAAGGAAAGTGGGTAAGAATAAGAGAGACTGAGTAGTAAAGTAACACTATTTTATTATCAAACATGAAAAATATATCATTGAATTAAATATTCTCATATGTGCAAAGCATGTCTTTATCATCTACTAAATTCCTAGTATTTGGGCAATCATTCCACCTTGATTTCAATATGATATTGAACATGGGATACTGCCCAGCATTGACTTGAACTATTGTAACAGTACAAGGTCACCACTTTAAAGACATTGTCAAAAAACACAACATTTGGTCAATTTGATACCATTCTGATTACCTTTCACAACAAAATAAAGCGCTATGATTGGTCTGAGAAGACGTTTTCCAGACGAGCAGTGGCAAGCTGCTGTAGAGCTGAATGGAGGATGACAGGAGAGGGCACTGTGGTCTGCTAATCAAAACCATACGGCTACTGTTGCTCCAGTCCAGCCAAGGACTCTGCTTCCTGTGGGTGGTATGAAAACAGTGCTAAGAAAATGATGCAACACCAGGGTTGAGACCAATTGTATTTATGCTTCCACCAAAAGGTGTATGTAATTTCACGAGAACAATTTTGTGTAAGTATTGTAATGATATAGTACAGTTGCCAACAGAACAGTCTGGACCTGCAGGTCATCCTTCATTGCCTCTATGTTTGGCAAAAGAGCTGTGAAATACATGGTAGTAGCGGAAACAAGCGATCATTCAAAATAGATGGACTGGTAACTTGCACATGAGTATGGTCCTCTGTGTGTGGTTTTGACTGACGGAGTATGTCCATAAGGCCTTGGTCTTTACCTTGGAGCCTGGAGGGGCTGTTAGGCCCAAGAATGCATACACTGCATGCTCCTCACGGGCATCAAAGAAGGCCTCGTAATTCTGCAACAACAATACAAAAGGTAGCTGTCTCACTAAGTTTGTTTCAGAAGGTTATTACAACAGAGATCATGGACATCAACTCCGTCATCAAGAGACTGGGTCAACTCAACATGACAATAGATGGCTGCACAATCCACTCCAACTCCACTGTCAGGAACCTTGGTGTTACATCTGACCCCACTCTGTCATTTGAACCCCACATCTGGAACATCACCAAGTCAGCCTTCTTCCACCTCAAAACATCTCACGACTCAGATCTTCTCTCACTGACCCCGCTGCTGAAACCCTCATTCACGCCTTTGCTTTATCACGCCTGGACTACTGCAACGCCATTCAGACTCCAAAACACTGGACAGACTTCAACATATTCAAAATTCAGCTGCATGAGTCCTCACACACACCAAACCTCGGGACCCCCCCCCACCCTCATCAAACTCCACTGGCTCCCAGTTCAATATAGGATCATCTTCAAATTGCTCATGCTCACCTACAAAGCACTCAATGGACTGGCGCCAACATACCTTACTGGCCTCCTGCACCCCTACACTCCCAACCTGTTCACTGTGCTCCTCTGACACCGGCCTCCTCACCCTCCCTCACACCAGGCTCCGCTCCATGGGAGACCAGGCTTTTAGCAGGGCAGTTCCCCAACTCTGGAACTCCCTCCCTCTCCATGTCAGAACTTCACAATCCATACACATATTCAAGTCCACACTAAAGACACACCTCTTCACACATGCTTACCCGTACACTCTGTTGTCTTAGCTTTTATCCTCTGTCTAGTTCACCTCCCTGGTTAGTCTGTGCTTATGTTTAGTATACTTTTATACACTGAGTGTACAAAACATTAAGATTACCTACTTTTTCCATGACAGACTGACCAGGTGAATCCAGGTGAAAGCTATGTTCCCTTATTGATGTCACTTGCTAAATCCACTTCAATCAGTGTAGATGAAGGGGAGGAGACAGGTTAAAGAAGGATTTTGAAGCCTTGAGACAATTGAGACATGGCATGTGTATGTGTTCCATTCAGAGGGTGAATGGGCAAGAAAAAATATGTAAGTGCCTTTGAACGGGGTATCTTTGAACGGGGTATGGTAGTAGGTGCCAGGCACACCGGTTTGTGTCAAGAGCTGCAACCTGCTGGGTTTTTCACACTCAACAGTTTCCCATGTGTATCAAGAATGGTCCACCACCCAAAGGACATCCAGCCAACTTGACACAACTGTGGGAAGCATTAGAGTCAACATGGGCCAGCATCCCTGTGGAATACTTTCGACACCTTGTAGAGTCCGTACCCAACGAATTGAGACTGTTCTGGTTTTCCTAATGTTTGGTATATTCATATTCTTAATTATTTGAATACATGATTTTATAGCTTTTTACCCTGCTGATGTTCTTGTGTTTGTAAAGTAACTTTGGGTGTCGTGAAAAGCACTTAAAATAAAATGTATTATTATTTATCATTATTACACAAATTGTTACAAAGGTACCGGGCTGCAATATTCTCACAGAGTATGTTGAGAATGTCTACCTTCAATTAGAACAGAAAAAATATAAACCAGGCACTTTTGGTTATCAAAGCATACTTTTCTTTACTATGCAGTTGCTAGCATACTGTCCTTTGACCTCTCATCAGCTTCAGACAGTAAGCTTCACTACACTGTGAAGGGGTCAGTACAGTACAACACTCACCCCACAGTAATGTTCTTCATTAAATATCTGTGGAGGCAGGGGGACCCCCGTCATTGGTCGGAAGTCCTCAGGTACGTTCTCCCTCATCCACTTCCTGTTGTCTTCACTAGTTACGATGTCACACTCCTTAAAGTCAATCTTGTTGACAGTTAGGAAACCCATGATGTCTTGCTGCTGCTTCTTAATCTACAGGCAGAAAGAGGATGAGATATATAATTAGGTCATGTAATAATAAGGGATGCATGGTATATCAGTGTGCATATTGGAATCAGCCGATATTAGCTAAAAATGGCAACATCGGCATCAGCCCGATGTCTAGTTTAACGCCGATGTGCAAAACCGATGTCAAAGCTGACGTGCATACCTATATAACATAGGTAGATGACGTAATGACGCCACAAAAATACAGTAATACACAGAACAAAAGCAGAAAAATACTAAGCACACACTTGCAACAAGTAAACAAGTTCAAGTGGAGCAGTCATTTTGAAAGAGTAAGAAAATTTCAGTGAGACAACTCAAAGGCAAAATCCATTAACGGCAAGATAATGGAATTCATTGCCCTTGACAATCAACCATTCTCTGTCGTGGATGATGTTGGCTTTCACTGACTGGTCGAGCCCCGGTACGCACTATTTTTCAGATGTTGCCCTACCGGAGTTACACAGTATTATTGCAACGCACATCTATGAGCTACTTGCTATGGGCGTCACTGCTATTAGCTTCACGACTGACATTTGGACCAGCGATGTCAGCCCCATGAGCATCCTGAGTCTGACAGCACAGTGGGTCAATAAGGATTTCGTACTGAGGAAAGCCGTATTGCATGCTCAAGAATGTGCTGGTTCTCATACCGGCGCTGTCATTTCAATGGCATTTGAGAACATGTTTGAAACTTGGAAACWWGAACACWCTCCTAGCGCCATTCGAACAACTGACTCGAGTAATAAGCTAATCAACTGCGTCTGCAGCAGACGTGATACCCTCTGTCATGGCATTGAAACGCCTGCTCAACAAAACTGCCGACACAGACCGTGGAGTTAACATTTGCAAAAGTACTCAAGGCTGTGAACAAGATTCGGTGGCATTCTCTCTGAGCCTCTTTACTGTGCCGCCACCATGCTCGATGCTAGGTACAAGGACCGCTACTTTGTTGCAGACAAGAAACAGGGTTTACGTGAAATGTTACATACACAGCTGGACAAGATGGAAACGGACACAGTGACAGTGCGCACCGAGGAAGAGAGGTCACGGACAGACAGAGCTAAAACTTCACTTCTTGACATGTATGATGAAATCCTGTTTGAGAATGAAACGACTCTACAAATGAACAACGAAACAGCACAGCAAGTMAGTGAAAGAAATAGGTTTTGATTAGGTTTTACTGGTAATGGGGACATACGTAAATGCCAACAAAATAACTTTTTGGTCAGTGTGATGTGTGTGTAGCCTTTATTTTAACTAGGCAAGTCAGTTAAGAACAAATTGTTATTTACAATGACGGCCTACCCCAGCCAAACCCGGACGACGCTGGGCCAATTGTGCGCCGCCCCATGGGACTCCCAATCTCGGCCGGATGTGATACAGCCTGGATTCGAACCAGGGACTGTAGTGATGCCTCTCGCACTGAGATGCAGTGCCTTAGACCGCTGCGTCCATGTGTGTGTAACTATTTAACTGTACTAGAATSCTTAAAAGACMGCTAAAATTGTAAATATTGGTTATCGTTATTGTTTTTTTTGGCAAGCAAAATATCGGACATCGGCCAAAAATGTCATATCGGTGCATCCCTAGTAATAAAGACACAATAATAATACTGTTTTGATGTGTAATAAAGTGTGGAGTATGGGGAGATAAGCCTCTATTCACTTTGCAGAGCCTCTGCAGCTGGGCTGCATTCTACAGGAGAGCCTGGGGACTGAGACGGACCCAATAAGGCCTCTGTGCAACCAGGATCAGCTCAGAAGACAGGCACAGACCAAATATGGCAGTAGGAGGAGAGCCCAGTGTTCCAATGCAACCACTTCTGTTCTGTCTAAACTTTGCACTGCACATAGAAGCCTGTCTAGAAAATCCTTTATAGACAACATTTTGACTTGCAAATTTACAGTAAGCAATAATATCCGTCATTTCAGACCAGATAATTCAGAGGTTATCTGAGGCAGTCATTCTGTAGTCAACATCTGATGCTCTTTGACTGATTCTTTAGAGAGTGATGTAATTGGGTGAGGTATGAAGTTCAGATGTCCAAAGACTGATCCTGTCCAGCTGTTCTGGCAAAGGTCCTTTAGTCTAGGCGTGTTGTTTTGCAGTATGTAGGGAAGGAGTGGTGGCACACAGGAAACAGGAAAATGGAGGAAGGTTGTGGTGGGGGAGTCAACATCTGATGGTAGAGTCTAGTTAAGTTTGACCCCTCACCCTCACCACAAGGCAATTTGTACGAAAACAGTTGCATGAAAACATCTGATCTGTTTAACCAAGTGCTTTACCTAAACATTCTTGTCTGCATGCTCACTCATAAAAACATTCCTACACAGAGGGGGTAAGAGACTGATATTCTTACAGACAATGAATATGTGATTATGTATCCTCTTTTGATTTTATACTGTGCTGTAAATGCATTTTAGATACAATACAATCATAGTTTTGTGTTAACACTAAATTAACAATATATACAAATTAATGGAATAATAGTCATATGACAAATCAATATCTCCCAAATTGAAGGCCCTCTTTATCAAATCATTGTTTTAGGTTAATTACAATAGCCTATGCATTGTCATGCATGAGAAGCCTATAGAATCGAATGTATTTGTGCAGCTGTCAGTCCCAGCTTCTACTCTATTGCTCGGGACATCCCATGCACAACTTGTAGAACTTTCAAAAGCAAGATCATTTCCATAGAGCTTAATACATTTAATATGATAGAGTCTGCGTAGCTACAACACAATAGCTCATTTGTATGAGCCCGAAACACCTAATGCAAATACTTTGAATTTGCCAAGAAAATGTACATAAACGGTCAATATGCTATAAGGCTTACTCAATACTCAAGATTTCTTACCGCTGTCGATCCAGAGGAGGATGCTATAAAGACTTTTATTACCATGGCTGTTTGGTTCACTCCCCAAAACCCAAGTGAGCAAAGCACGGACGTCTCCAAATGATCTCCCTCTCTCTCTTTTTCTCTCACTCTCTTTCTCGCTCTCTCTCTAACACTGTAACAACAGCTGGAAATCAGATCTCTGAAAACAATTGGGAACACTTCAAACTATATATTGTAGTGGTTTCTAAATGCATTTTCAAATACATTTGATTATGTTAATATTTTGTTATCCTATTCATATAGTCTATAAATACGTAATAAATGCTCCTCACATATTTTTCAAGAATTGCAATTCAAATAATTGAAATAAAGCTAATAGATGTACTCAGACATAAGGAAAATATAGTAATAGGCTCATAACCTTCTAACTACTATATACTATATACTGTCTGAAAAGAGAATAAGCCTATGAAAAATCCGGGTGATTATACCCTATGAACGTTCCGCCTACTTCCTGGTGTAAAACTGTTTTTGCATGGGCGTCATGCTTATATAATCAAATTCATGAAAATATGGTCATTTAAGATATATGTAACATGATATTCATATTCGTGGATTAATTTACACCCAATAGCTTTCACGAAGGTTTTCGATTTTGAAAACGCAATCGAAAACCTTCATTAAAGGCATCAAGTCAACGAATTAATCCACGAATATAATTTTACAAATATCGTAAATGACCACGTTTTCATGAATTTGATTATAGAAATCTGAAGCCCGTTCAAAAACAGTACCGAATCTGCAACATAAAGTCGGCGGGACTTTCATAGGGTATTTGGCAACGTCATTTAGTACCACAGTATGAGTCATAATACCCATGAAACCTAGCGGTAAAACTCGGAAATGGTTCCAATCGGTTATCAAAACATCATGCCAGGGTAAGCCTATACGAAACACAGCCCTTATTTGAAGTGTTTCTAAAATTCCCTATGGGAAAATGAATGGTGTAAAAACGATTGGAACCATTTCCCTGTTTGACCACTGGGTTTAATGGGTATTATGACACCTCCACTGTGGGACTCTATTTGGTACCGTCTTCCAATGTTTTAATGTTAAGAGCAGTGTTGTGTTCGAGACCGATTTCAAGGCGAAGAACGGAGGTGGGGCGAGACCGAGACCAGAAAAATGTGAGTCCAATTCAAGACCTTGATTGTAATTTTGTCAAATCACCACCATAATAAGAGTTCTGAAATGTGAACATTTTGAACAACATATGGATTCTTTAGACATTCAAAATAGTGAGAAAATGCTGTTGAGGAAAAAAAGAGCCACTATGAATTATTACTAATCCAAACACAGTGGGGAACAATGGGCCTTCTACGCCTTCAGAGAGAGGCTAAGGATTTATAAAATGATAATTTTATTATTTTCAATGATCTGATTTAATCTCTTCAATATTTGTTGGAACGGGTTAACACTAAAGAAGAAGAAAAAATATCCAATCAGGATTTTTCTTTTGCTGGTCTCTGGGGGGAGAAATCTAGCTAGCCAAGTCAGTCATTGGCTAGGCCACCATAAGTTAGATAAAGGCATCTGCCATTCAACTGTATTAGGGCAACAATTTGGAGTGACAGTGGACTCAACCAATCACATTTTGACTTAATGAGTGGGACCGTTTTTACAAAAACTTATGGTAACTTCTGCTGCCTTGAAGGCCAACAGGTCACAATAGAGAGCAGTAGTTTTCCCATGGTCTAGCTAGCTAGCTTTTGTTGTCGGCTAGTTTGCACTGGCTGCAGCGGGTGTTATCAAAGAGGATTGTTGGTCATTTGTTAGCTTTTCCTTTTCAAGAATGACTTTCAACAATACGTTTCAAATGATTATCTGGTGAGTGGAACTGTGATTATTGCAGTGTGCTTTCTGTTAGCCATCTCTTTTAAAATAACTTGTGTGTGTGAAGCATTGCCGTRAGTTCCACTTTAAATGCCAATCTTATTAATCTGTTCATATACACCTCCAGGAAGAATAACACTTACATTTCTGAGAACCGATGACTTAGATATGGTCATTTTCACATTTTCCTAAATTCTTAAAATGTTGTGAAAATTCTATAGCAGTATAGAGAGGAAAGCAGCTGTGCATTTGGACAATTTAATTGACACTGCAGTGAATAAAACCAAACTACCGGAGTCTACACAGACCGGTGCGCTATAGCCAATCAGAGGTACAGTAGACCTTTATACAAACAAGCCATTTGCCACATGGGCCTGCCATCATTCACTTTGAATTGGACTGTGTTTACAGTCAGTTGCACCAGCGTGACTTTAGATCATCAGAATGGATTTGCCAAAAGCCACAAAATAAACCTGAATGGATATATGTTAACACCACGGGAGTCCTCTTACATTTGGTAACTTTACAGTCCTATTGATCATACAACCATGAAAAGGTAGGTAATGCTAGCCAGAGCAAGATGAGCTAAAATCTAAGGAAGGAACATTAGATAAACCCTCAAACTTTTTAAGCTAGTTTGTCAATAAAATTGCACTGATAAACGATGGGGAACTGTAGCCTCTTCTTCTTTCTGCAGCTTGCCTGCCGATGCATGCTTGGTTGGCACAAGCATGCAAACTGGCTAAAGTTGGAGAGCTTGCTACTTCCAGACACAAATGAGAGACCACGTCACTGACCATTTTACTTGCCGTAGCAGAGCTGGTTAGGCTGTTTACATGTTATGTAGAGCGTTCTTGACTAACTTATTTTTCCTACGTTTACTGACACCTGTCATTCAGCAGGTGTTGCATGTTCGTAAATTCATCAGTTCTGTGCTCTAGCACACACAGACGAGTGCTCTGAAATCGGAGTAGATGGCCAGAGTGAATTTGCGAATGCAAGAKATATACTAACTGTATAACAGTCGTTCAAGTTCTTGCTAGCTAACAAAATGACACATCTGCATCTCCATCTTTGTATAGCCACCGAAAAACGATGAGGGGAAGTCATTAACACCCACTCCTCTAATGGCATGAAATGACATCTTCCTAGCAGCTATCTAACGTTAGGATCTGTGTTGGGCTAGCATAAATAGATTTGCGCTCTCAAAATCACACTTTTTGTTGAGGAAAAACAAAAACAAACAAATTCGAAATCCACAGCAATGCTTAAACCACATCAATCTGGTAGTCCTGTCAGGGCCTGGCTCCCCAGTGGGTGGGCCTCTGTCCACCCAGGCCCATCCATGTCCAAGACCCTGATGCAAACAAGCATGATGACAATTGCGCATCACAAATAGCCTACTAACCAACACTTCGGATTAAACTTTTTCAATACCTGGTTTGCATACCCATTGTTGCTTTAGTTAGCATTCACTGGTAGATATCATACATTGAAACGTCTTTCGTACCCTACCTGCTACTGATGTCATTCATCTGTCAGCTGCTCCATGCCAAAACCAGCTGAGAGCTGCACACTCTTGCTCCTGGCAGATGATATTCCACTGAAACTAGGCTGTGTCCAGCGCGCGTGCTTTGCGATTGTGTAGGATACTTTGAATTATTTCTCTTGTACGACATAATTGATAAATCGTATACCTACACTACATTGATACGCATAAATAGGGATTAAGAAGTGAGTATAAGCAATGGCCATGGGAGAAGAAAAAAAATGTTATAGGTTTAAACCTGCGTATACCCTCCACTACACCACTGGCACTTTTTGTGTTTTACAAAAAGTGCACTATCCTACTTGAGTGCGCTGGTGTTACGGTTGCTGTCCTAACAGAATCACGAACCTGTCACACACTGGAGGCCTATAGGTTCGCTACAGCGCAAACATGTCTATAATAGATAAAGGCTGTTAAGATATTAACGTTTCAAGAAAGGAGTGTATATATTAGGCCTGGCGAAGCGGTTTTATGCGCTGGTTGAATAGAAGCTGATAATTCCGTTTTTTACTCGGCTGGTCGCGGGAAGAAATTACGTGTCCAAGACCGAGACACTCAATATGTGGTCTCGAGTACTACAACACTGGTTAAGCGCACGAATGCTTGCACAATTGCAACATTATAACGCATGCTATTGCTTATTTTCATGCGCCAGTCAGTGGATACTGTTACAAAACATGATTACATCATTCACGTTCACTAGGAATTTGGCGCGTAAATGAACTACGTTAAAAATCTTTATTTTTGGGACACCTTATGCCATCCTTTGATTGGCCAAGCATAACATCAGTCACTATTTAACCGCACCTATCCCCACCCCCATCCAACCACTGGGTTTAATGTGCTATATGTTTACTACAGTATTAGTAATAAGAGAACGCCACTCTACAAACTGTGAACTCAATCACWAAATATAGCTCTTTAGTTTCATTAAAGAAGAGAACCTACATTTCAACATGCCCAAGAGAAAGGTATGTAGAGTTTAGATTAGTATGCGGATATACTTTTTGCCCGTATAAATCAGTCTGATATTATGAAGCTTTCGAGGCAACGGAGATTTAATACAAATCTGCCATAGGAATTTGTTCACTCTTGTAAAAAAAAACAATTAGAAATAATTATTAGATTTTTTTGGTTTGCAAATATCGCCGTATTTTCCAGGATTTAGAATGTTTTTTGCGATTTATTTAAGAGGCGTAAACAATCTTGTCTGAAGCCAGACTGGATCCCCATGCTATTGAAACCWCAAGCAGCCATGCTTTGCAGTTCCAATCCCATCCATCTCGAACACAGCGAAACAAAACGGATGCCTTTTGACAGAGCGTGTAAATCTGCATTGAGGGGGGTATAGTTTTTACTTAATTTTTCATTTTTTTCCCTCGATAATTTCATTTTAAGACCGTCGCAAATGTTAATTATTTGAATGATTTCTTTGTTCATCGCGTTAAATGGGTGCTATTGCCCCTTATCACCAGATGGCGGAATACAATTGATTCTTCCCCTCCCCCTTATACATTTGGCGAAAACCGATGAAGACTAATGTCCCACTGAAAAAAGTAATGGTGCAACTGCTTCTGCTACTCAACGCATAGAATTTGAAGCGCTTGTCTAGAATGAGTAGAGGCTGTCTGTATGGGCAAAGTGTAGGCTATTGCCTATGTTTGCAAGGGGCTAAGTAAGTTTGTCAACTTGGAGTTACTCATTTTAAACAATAGGTAAATATTCAGCGTTATTATGTTGGGAAACAAAAGCATGCATATCTATCATCTTAAATAATGTATTTTTCATAAATTTTGCAGGGAGCTGATGGCGATGTCAAGGAGGAGGTAAGTTATATACACACACTGAATATCACCCTTGTTGAATAGSCTACAGGTTGTAATCTTCACCATGATTAAAATCCTCAATAGTGATCACTGGTGATTTTATCAAATTATTTGGTTGTAAAAACCAGAAAATACACCCAATAGTTAAAAGATAATGCATTCTTGAAATAAGGAAATATTCAATTGTCTGCATTATGAAAATACATCAAGCATCCTCATTCAATTCCTTTAGAAATGTTGTCACACACCTTTGAGTAGTATTGTTATTTTTCGTTACATTAGCCTTCAAGGAGATCTGCACGGTTGTCATCGGTGAGTAAATTCGTATAATTTTTTTTTTTTTTTTTTACAAATGTACATCTTCCTTTTGGAATTTGTTCTTTGATAAAGGGCATAAGCACAACTTTTTTTAAATCGATAATGTGTTTTTTGTCCTGTTTCATGGTATGCAATTCATTGCTTTGAGAACCAATATAGTCTTCTGTATTTTTCAGAAACCAGTACCTTCAAAACCATCATCAAATCCAAAAAAGCCAGCTAAGGTAATATTTACCTTTTTTCAATATCTACTCATTTACATGATTAAGTATAAATATGCCTATAATGTGATTAATATGTCATTGTTCTCTTTCTGGCACATTCCCATATTAAATGTTTAGACAATTTCTTGATTCGGGGGTGCCAGGCAAAGACAATTTGACATATATGCATGTATATTGACCCCACAGAAAGAAAAAGAAGCAAACAACAAGAAGAAGGCAAAGGCAGCAGCGGTCAAGGAGCCTAAAGAGGAGACCCAGACTGAAAATGGCGAGATCAAGACAGATGAAGTATGTCATGCCATATCAGTGATACACGGTCTCTTTTCTTTTACCAATTATTTTTACTTTAAATATTATCTTGAAGGTTGATGTTTTTAGTTAGTTGTTGTATCTTACTATTTCTGGAGGCAAATCCATCTAAAAGCATTAATCATTCAGGATTCTCAGTGTCTCACAGTGAATGGCTCTTTTGTCACCTTACAGGTAGAGACTCCAGAAGAGAAGACTGAGTAGCACTGCTCCCGTCCATCCAATCCCCTCCCTTGTATGGCCCCCAAGTCTCATATGTTATCCCTAAAACCTCCATTACCTTAACAGAGGAATATTTTTATCAACAATTTTGTAATTATTGGTACAGGGTTTTAGCTAAAAAAAAACAGCTAAATATGGAGGATTGTTCTGTTGTGCAGTGGTCATAAAGGGTTTTTAAGCAAACATAATTACGGTTTTGTTTTTTATTAGTGTTGGGACTTTTAAAAATAATACTGGATGGCAGACTAATTGCAGGTGGTATAGTGTCACATTGTAGGTTCGCCAACTCAGAACATTTCACTTTTGTAGGTGGTTGTATTTTTACCCTTTATGTACAGTGGTTTTTCTTTGGGAGGGGTTTACTTATTTTCAACTTGATTGTAAGCAATTTTGGAAACATTTTAAACATTCCAGGCTTAAAGGACAATTTCACAATTTTTCAACTTCATATTCATAACCTCGAGGACCACCGCAACAACATGTGAAAATTGCTAGTTTGTTTTGTAAAAAAAAAAAAAAAAAAAGGAATATTTTCAATGACACCATTGGTGTGCATGGTGTGATTTTAACAAATTAGTTGCCATTAGCTACTAATTTTGGACACTTCCTCAGTTTTTTTTTTACCACAAAACATAGAAATGCCACATTTTCAGATATGTTGATGTTGTGCTGGAGATTAAGCAGAACATTTTTTAAATTTCCCTAATGTGGGCATACCTGCTTTTGAAATAATCTTGCTCTGAATTATTTTGACACAAATTATTTTAACGGAGGAAGAGGCTTGTTGGAAGTTGATTAACCTTTTTGAAACAAATGTTGGAATTTTAACACTGAAAATTCATCTATTGAAATATGCAGCTGTGTTCCCACTGAAGTTCTGGATATTTAATTGGAATTTAATAAAATAGTAATTGGAATTTCTCATGAGGTTGCACTAGGTCTCATTACTTTACGTGTCATTATTACTGTATCATTACCATATCTAAACTCAATAGTAGATCATCTAGCCAACCAGTTGTTCTGATTGTTATTGTGGTATGTATATTATTGTAATACTGATATATGGTTAACATTTTTATAACAGATTCTGGTCAAAGGTAGCATTTTACAACCTACTGGATTTGGCGTCATGTTGCAGTCACTATTTGCTGACCAAAATAAAAAATTTGACAAAGGACCCTAGGTATTATGCCAGCCTACTTGCAAGCACAAATAACCACAAAGACATTATCTGTCTTGCAAAAGCATGACACTTTTCAGTTCTATACATTATGATTGTTTGACATGCAAATTTGTAATCATGCTCTAACTAGTGTTTGGCAGTTCCCATTGCAGGGAGCTTTATGGTAAGTTTTGTGCTTGTCTGAAAAGAACCCTGTACTGCTGCTTGCAAGTTGCAACTATATTTTAATATTTGGAGGTGTATGCTAAACCAGTTCAGCTTGTGTCATGTAGTGAAGGCAAGAAAATAGAATTTACTCATCACAAGAAACGTATAATAGGCCTTGTTTGTTTATTTTAAATTATACTGAACAAAAATACAGTGCATTCGGAAAGTATTCAGACCCCTTGACTTTTTCTATAGCCTTATTTTAAATTCCCTCTATATACACGCAATCTCCCATAATGACAAAGCGAAAAGAGGTTTAGAAATGTCAGCAAATGTATATAAGTATTCAGACCCTTTGCTATGAGTCAAAACAGCTCAGGTGCATCCTGTTTCCATTGATCATCCTTGATATGTTTCTACAACTTTGAGTCCACTTGTGGTTAATTCAAGTGATTGGACGTCAATCAAATTTATTTATAAAACCCTTTTTACATCAGCTGATGTCACAAAATGCTATACAGAAACCCAGCCTAAAACCCCAAACAGCAAGCAATGCAGATGTAGAAGCATGGTGGCTAGGAAAAACTCCCTAGAAAGGCAGAAACCTAGAGAGGAACCAGAGGTGGCCAGTCCTCTTCTGGCTGTGCTGGGTTGAGATTATAACAGTATATGGCCAAGATGTTCAAACGTTCATAGATGGCCAGCAGGGTCAAATAAGTKGTTGTAGAGGTTGCAACAGGTTAGCACCTCAGGAGTAAATGTCAGTTGGCTTTTCATAGCCAAGCATTCATAGTTAGAGACAGCGGGTGCGGTACAGAGAGTCGAAAACAGCAGGTACGGGACATGATTTGGAAAGGCACACACCTGTCTATATAAAGGTCCCACGGTTGACAGTGCATGTCAGAGCAAAAACCAAGCCATGAGGTCGAAGGAATTGTCCGTAGAGCTCTGAGACAGGATTGTGTCGAGGCACAGATCTGGGGAAGGGTACCAAAAAATCTCAAGCATTGAAGGTCCCCAAGAACACAGTGGCCTCCATCATTCTTCAATGGAAGAAAGGTGGAACCGCCAAGACTCTTCCTAGAGCTGGCCGCCTGGCCAAACTGAGCAATCGGGGGAGAAGGGCCTTGGTCAGGGAGGTGACCAAGAACCTGATGGTCACTGACAGCTCTCCAGAGTGGCTCTGTGGAGATGTGAGAACTTTCTCGAAGGACAACTATCTCTGCAGCACTCCAATCAGGCCTTTATGGTAGAGTGGCTAGACGGAAGCCACTCCTCAGTTAAAGGCACATGACAGCCCCCTTGGAGTTTGCCAAAAGGCACCTAAAGGACTCTCCAGACCATAAGTGAACTGCAATAGCATCGAATAGTCCCCGCGATATGCAACTGTTCAGGGAAGTCAGGAACCAATACACGCAGTCAGTCAGGAAAGCAAAGGCCAGCTTTTTCAAGCAGAAATTTGCATCCTGTAGCTCTAACTCCAAAAAGTTCTGTGACACTGTAAAGTCCATGGAGAACAAGAGCACCTCCTCCCAGCTGCCCACTGCACTGAGGCTAGGTAACACGGTCACCACCGATAAATCCGTGATAATCGAAAACTTCAACAAGCATTTCTCAACGGCTGGCCATGCCTTCCTCCTGGCTACTCCAACCTTGGCCAACAGCTCCGCCCCCCTCCGCTGCTACTCGCCCAAGCCTCCCCAGCTTCTCCTTTACCCAAATCCAGATAGCAGATGTTCTGAAAGAGCTGCAAAACCTGGACCCATACAAATCAGCTGGGCTTGACAATCTGGACCCTCTATTTCTGAAACTGTCCGCCGCCATTGTCGCACCCCCTATTACTAGCCTGTTCCACCTCTCCTTCGTATCATCTGAGATCCCCAAGGATTGGAAAGCTGCCGCGGTCATCCCCCTCTTCAAAGGGGGAGACACCCTGGACCCAAACTGTTACAGGACCTATCATCCTCCCCTTCATTAAGGTTTCGAAGCAAGTCAACAAACAGATTGTGCAATCCGGTTTCCGACCGGTCAGGGGTGCCCTCAGCCACGCTCAAGGTATCAACGATATTATAACCGCCATCGATAAAACAGTACTGTGCAGCCGTCTTCATCGACCTGGCCAAGGCTTTCGACTCTGTCAATCACCATATTCTTATCGCAGACTCAGTAGCCTCGGTTTTTCTAATGACTGCCTTGCCTGTTACCAACTACTTTGCAGACAGAGTTCATGTCAAATCGGAGGCATGTTGTCCGTCCTCTGCATGTCCTATGGGGGTACAACAGGGTTCAATTCTCGGGTCGACTCTTTTCTCTGTATACAACATGATGTTGCTCTGCTGCTGCGGGCGATCCCTGATCCACCTCTACCAGACGACACCACTGTAATACATTGGCCTTCTTTGGACACTGTTAACTAACCTCCAAACGAGCTTCATGCCATACAGCACTCCTCCGTGGCTTCCACGCTCTTAAAGCGTGGTAAACCAAATGCATGCTTTCAACCGTTCGCTGCCTGCACCCCACGCCCGACAGCATCACCACCTGGATGGTTCCGAACCTAGAATATGTGGACATCTATAAGTACCTAGGTGTCTGGCTAGTCTGCAACTCTCCTTCAGACTCATATCAAACATCTCCAATCCAAATCAAATCTAGAGTCGGCTTTCTATTTGCAACAAAGCCTCCTACTCACGCCGCAAACTTACCTAAGTAAACTGACTATCCTCCGATCCTCGACTTGGCGATGTCATCTACAAAATAGTTCCAATACTCTACTCAGCAAACTGGAGCAGTTTATACACAGTGCATCCGTTTTGTTACTAAAGCACCTTATACCAACCCACCATGCGACTGATGCTCTAGTCGGCTGGCCTCGCTACAGTGTCGTCGTCAGACCACTGGTCCAGGTCATACAAGGCTATGCTAGGTAAAGCGCCGCCTTATCTCAGTTCACTGGTCACGATGGCAACACCACCGTAGCACGCGTTCCAGGGAGTGTATCTCACTGATCACTCCAAAGCCAAACCTCATTGGCGCTTTCCTTCCAGTTCCTGCTGTCCTCGACGAGGAGAATTGCAAAAATCTCTGAAGTTGGAGACTTTTATCTCTCAACAAAAACATCTGCTATCTGAGCAGACTAACCGATCGCTGCAGCTGTACATAGTCCATCGGTATAATAGCCACCAATTTACCTACCTCATCCCATATCTGTTTTATTAGTTACTTTTCTGTGCTCTTGCACACCAGTATCTCTACTTGCACATGATCATCTGATGATTATCACTCCAGTGTTAATCCCTAATTATAATATCGCTCCTATGGCCTATTTTATTGCCTACCTCTCATGCCTTTTGCACACATTATATAGATTCTCCTTTTTTTTTTCTACATTTAGACTGTGTATGTTGCTCCATGCTGTAACCTGTGTTGTTTGTTCAGACACTGGGGCTATGCTTTATCTTGGCCAGGTCGCAGTTGCAAATGAGAACTTGTTCTCAACTAGTCTACCTGGTTAAATAAAGGTGAAATAAAAATAAAATAAATAAGAAACAAGATTTTCTGGTCTGATGAAACCAAAATTGAACTATTTGACCTGAATGCCAAGCGTCACATCTGGGGGAAACCTGACACCATCCCTACGGTGAAGCATGGTGGTGGCAGCACCATGCTGTGGGGATGTTTTTCAGCGGCAGAGACTGCAAGACCAGTCAGGATCGAGGGAAAGATAAACAGACCAAAGTACCAAAAAATCCTTGATGAAAACCTGCTCCAGAGTGCTCAGGACCTCAGACTGGGGCAAAGGTTCACCTTCCAACAGTACAACTACCCTAAGCACACAGCCAAGACAACTCAGGAGTGGCTCCGGGACAAGTCTCTGAATGTCCTTGAGTGGTCCAGGCAGAGCCCAGAGTTAAACTTGATCGAAAATAGCTGTGCAGCGAAGCTCCCCATCCAACCTGAAGCTTGAGAGGATCTGCAAAGAATGGGAGAAACTCCTCAAATACAAGTGTGTCAAGCTTGTAGCTTCATTCCCAAGAAGACTTGAGGCTGTAATCGCTGCCAAAGGTGCTTCAACAAAGTACTGAGTAAAGGGTCTGAATACTTAGGTAAATGTGATATTTCAGTTCTTTATTTTTAATACATTTGCAAGAATTTCTAAGACCCTGTTTTTGCTTTTCATTATGATGTATTGTGTGTAGATTGAGGGGGGAAAAAACAATGTAATCAATTTTAGAATAAGGCTATAACTTAACAAAAGGTGGAAGAAGTCAACGGGTCTGAATACTTTCCGAATGCACTGTATAAACGCAACATGTAAAGTGTTGATTTCATGAGCTGAAGTAAAAGATCCAAGAAATGTTCCATACGCACAAAAAGCGTATTTCTCTCAAATGATGTGCACAAATTTGTTTATATCACTGTTAGTGAGCATTTCTCCTTTGCGAAGATAATCCATCCACCTGACAAGTGTGGCATATCAAGAGGCTGATTAAACAGCATGATCATTACACAGGTGCACCTTGTGCTGGGGACAATAAAAGGCCACTAAAAATTGGAAATTTTTCACAATACAATGCCACAGATGATTCAAGTTGAGGGAGCGCACAATTGGCATACTGATTGCAGGAATGTCCACCAGAGCTGTTGCCAGATAATTGAATGTTCATGTCTCTACCATAAGCCCCTCCAATGTTGTTTTAGAGAATTTGGCAGTACRTCCAACCGGCCTCACAACCGCAGACCACGTGTAACAACTCCAGTCCAGGAATTCCACATCCGGCTTCTTCATCTGCAGGATCATCTGAGACCAGCCACCCGGACAGCTGATGAAACTGWGGGTAACCGTTTCAGAGAAGATTAGCTGCATGCTTGTCATCTTCACCAGGGTCTTGACCTGATAGCAGTTCGACGTCGTAACAGACTTCAGTGGGCAAATGCTCAACTTCGATGGCCACTGGCATGCTGGAGAAGTGTGCTCTTCACGGATGAATCCCGGTTTCAACTGTACAGGGCAGATGGTGTCGTGTTGGCGAGCGGTTTGCTGACGTCAACAATGTAAACAGTGTGCCCCATGGTGACGGTGGGGTTATGGTATGGGCAGGCATAAGCTACGGACAATGAACACAATTGCATTTTATCAATGGCAATTTGAATGCACAGACGTACCGTGACGAGATCCTGAGGCCCATTGTCGCCCCATTCATCCACCACCATCACATCATGTTTCAGCATGATAATGCACAGCCCCATGTCGCAAGGATCTGTACACAATTCCTGGAAGCTGAAAATGTCCCAGTTCTTTCATGGCCTGAATACTCACCAGACATGTCACCCATTGAGCAACTTCGCACTGCCATTGAAGAGTGGGACAACATTCAACAGGCCACAATCAACAGCCTGATCAACTCTATGCGAAGGAGATGTGTCACCCTGCATGAGGCAAATGGTGGTCACACCAGGTACTGACTGGTTTTCTAATCCACGCCCTACTAGTCATTTTTTAAGGTATCTGTGACCAACAGATACATATCTGTATTCCCAGTCATGTGAAATCCATAGATTAGGGCCTAATTTATTTATTTCAATTGACTGATTTCCTTAAATGAACTGTACGTAACTCAGTAAAATCTTAGACATTTCTGCTTACCACAAGCAATGCGTGTTAATGTTCAGAATGAGCGGCGGGGCTCTTAACGAAACTCCCCCATACAGAAGAGGCCTTCATCCAATTACTTTTAATCTTATATGTAATGCAATGGAACTGAGAGTAATCATGATCAAGGGCTAAGTACTGTATGACCTGCCCTCCAAAACCAGGTGGTATGGACACCAAGTGGCTCGTGCTGGAATTGCAGATTTGCTCTCATTGGTCGCAGGAGGGCGCTAACAAAGCACAAGGCGGTGAGATAGCTAGCTAGCTAGCTTGAGAAAGGAAAAGGCCGAACGCTGCCTGCTGTGGAAATAATTATTGTGGCTATTCTACAAATACACATTAATGAATCAAATGTCGGTGTTCTTATCAAGTGATGGCAGAAGAACAGTGTTCAGAAATCGAAGCTGGTGGGTGCTGAGTGTTTATTTCTCTATTAAAATATGAACCCAAACACAGTTTAGGGCTTGTATCAGTTAGCCTAGCTAACTAGTTAGCTAATGTTAGCTGGCTAGTTAGCTACCTGGATAGCTTAGCTATTGAATGGCTAATTAATGCGCCTCTGCATTTTCAGAATTGTATTACCTCATTGCTAGATTTCTCCAGTCGGGACCGTGTAAAAAATCGGCACAGGTACGAATGACAAGTTATATCAATAACTTTGATAGCTACAATTGCTAACTAGCTAAATAGGGCTGAATGTGTGATAAATACTAGCAACTGTCTCTCCATAGATACTGGTTGAGGAACTAGAAGAGTATGAGGTAAGCTGCGCCGCTCTTGTCTGTATTAGCTTGTTCTCACGTCTCGTTTCCGCGATATCGACTGCTTTCTATTTTTATTGGCATGGTATACTTTTATTGATAGAGGCATTAACAGTATATCAAATACATTATTGTATTTGTGGTTTGATGCAATTATTTAACCGCGCGTCTCCCTTCTAGTTGATCCCGAAACGATGGAGTTGGGACGGCAAACAATACAAACGAAACTTCCAAGACTGGGTGAGTGTTATTATAAGTTCTTAAACGGCTATATTATCAGTCCAGTAACCGTTTTCAATAATATAGGTACGTTTTTATATCAATATTTCCCGGCTTTTAAATCTTTTGATTTAATTGATGGATGATGGTGTGAAAATAACACACTAACTGTGCGTTGTAGTAATAGCCGGCATTTGATTACTTAATTTCTGACCAAATATAAAAAATKTATTGCCGTTTTGTGTGTGTGCAAAGAGGGGTTAAACGAGGGCAAACAGAACGAGGCTGTACAAAGGCTTGGAGAACGTCAATCTTCGCATACAGCCAATGAAATCGCAGTTACTATTTGAGGGGGAGAAGAGGAGGGTGATTCTGATTGGCCTTGGCTGTCGAGATCGCTTACTTTGTCTGACCGTCTGTACTAATTAAATTCATACAGGCAACAACTACCTGTTTAAAACTGTATGACTTGTTATAGAGGGCATATTAATGTCATGTTTCACCCCAGGATTTTTTGCATTCTTTGGGGAGAACCCTGAATCCAAAATGCGAAAACAACTGCACTTTGAAGTCAAGATCAAATCAAAATTCATTTGTCACATGCACCGAATATAACCTTACCGTAAAATGCTTACTACAAGCCCTTAACCAACAATGCAGTTAAGAAATGAGTTAAGAAAACAATTATGAAATAAACTAAAGTAAATTTTTAAAATAAAAAGTAACATGATACAATAACAGAGGCTATATACAGGGGGTACCAGTACTGAGTCAATGTGTGGGGGTACAGGTTAGTCAAGGTAATTTGTACATGTAGGTAGGGGTAAAGTGACTATGCATAGATAATTAACAGTGAGTAGCAGCAGTGTAAAAACCAAGGGGGGGTTGTCAGTGTAAACAGTCCAGGTGGCCATTTGATGAATTGTTCAGCAGATCTATCTCTTCAACATCAGRTGTACAACTTTTCTGTTTACACTATCCTTACGTTAGCCTTTGATGTGGTGTGACCAAAGCCACATTCCTGGGGTGCATTCAATACGACAAAACGGGGTTCAGTGTTTAATTCAACGGAAACGGTACTGAACGACCAGTTGAACGGTGCAATTATGGTGGCCCAGAGGGAGATTGATTGTATGGTGTGTGTGTTGCACGAGTTTTGCGATTTCAAATGGTCACACCCATATTGATCAGGCCACACCCACCAAACAGAAGCAAATGTACCTCAGAAAGGCTGTTGAAGAATGATGCGTACCGTCTTGGGGAAACATGGTGTTCAGTACAAACTGTCACGCAATGTAGCAAATGTTGAAGTGAACTATACTCAACAAAAATATAAATGCAACGATTTCACAGAGTTGCAGTTCATATAAGGAAATCAGTCAATTGAAATAAATTAATTTGGCCCTAATCTATAGAGTTCACATGACTGGGCAGGGGCGCAGCCATGGGTAGGCCTGGAAGGGTATAGGCACACTCACTAGGGATTATTATTACAGACAGAAATACTCCTCAGTTTCATCAGCTGTCCGGGTGACTGGTCTCAGACGATCCCGCAGGTGAAGAAGCCGGATGTGGAGGTCCTTTGGCGTGGTTACATGTGGTTCTGAGGCCAGTTGGACGTACTGCCAAATTCTTTAAAACAACGTTGGAGGTGGCTTATGGTAGAGAAACTAACATTAAATTATCTGGCAACACCTCTGGTGGACATCCGTTCAGTCAGCATGCCAATTGCACATCTGTGGTGTTGTGGCAAAACTGCACATTTTTTGTGGACTTTTATTGTCCCCAGCACAAGGTGCACTTGTGTAATGATCATGCTGTTTAATCRGCTTCTTGATATGCCACACCTGTCAGGTGGATGGATTATCTTGGCAAAGGATAAAATGCTCACTAACAGGGATGTAAACAAATTTGTGCACAACATTTTAGAGAAATAAGCTTTTGTGGTATGAAACATTTCTGGGATCTTTTATATCAGCTCATGAAACATGGGACCAACACTTTACATGCTGTGTGTGCACCTATTAGTGTACCGTAAATACCACAGTATATAGACAAACAAAATAAGGATAGAAATTCAAACTATACAGGAATTTCTCATCTAAACCAAGATTCACATGTGGTTATTTGAAAAGCCTTTACTTTACACTTTGGCTAACAGAGCAAAAATACTGGTATTAAGGTAATAAAGTTAATTCTTGCAGGGACATGGTGAGGGAGAGCCATTGTCTTTACACTATACAACTCATGGGGTGGGTATATGGTGTAGATGTCCGGAGGTAGTATGGGAGACATCTCTCGAGATTTGAATATAACTCTGTCTCTTTACACTACGAAAGTATCTTTCCTGGAACTAGTATGTGTCATCAAAGTAGTGAAGTGTAAAGCAGGACTGGGGTCCATTCGAAGGCAGGAAGTGATTCTAATTTAAAAATCCAAAATTGAAAACCTTTTGAAATAAATTGCTTTTACGCCTCTATTTATTGAAGTAATTTAAAATAGATGGCGCTTTTTCTCATTTAGAATTATTTAAGATTACTTCCTAAAAATGGACTGCGTTCCATTCGAATTGACCCCAGCCATGGTGTAAAGAGGCCTTAATTTGGACTTGCATATTTTGTGCTCACACTGTACTTTCTGACCTACCGTGTGAATGTTTTACTGACAGAACATAACATCTAACCTATGATGATGAGTTTTCACTGTATTGACATGTAGGTTGTAAATGTAAGATATCTAAGTGGCTAGGGATATGGTCACATTCCGGTATATTGATGTTGCTTTGATGACATTTCACTACTGATTCCACTCACACAGGTCTATCTGATGACTGTTTTCCCTCATGTGTCCACAGGTGATCTTGAACCAGCACATCCCTGCAGACTACCTGCTGAGAGTATGCCAGCAGATAGGTCCTCTCATAGACAAGGAGGCCCCACCTAGTGTCCCTGGGATCCAAACCCTCCTGGGCTTGGGAAGGCAGTCTTTGCTTCGCACAGCTAAAAGTGAGCTCCCGTCTCTTCACTGTTTCTCTCTCTCTCTCTCACCATCAAAGACTAACTAATGTCATAATCACAACATAGGTATTTGGTTACACAGATGCAGCATAAATGTCCCAGGTCATACAGTCTGTAATGCTTTAGAATCATGCCTTCTTTTTTGTCTGTTAGGTTGTAGCCACACAGAATGGAGCGGAACTGCTGTTGCTGCGCTCCACCGGGGTCGCCCCCCAGAACCACCAGTCAGCTTTGGGAAGCCCCCCAGCATCGGTAAGCTGTGCTTTCAAAAGGAAAATTCTGGCAATTAAGCCTGAATCAGATGAACTCGTAGACACCATTTTTATGGCTCTGCGTGCAGTATGAAGGAAGTTAGAGGTAGTTTCGCGAGCCAATGTTAACTGGCATTAGCACAATGACTAGAAGTCTACAGGTACGCCAGCAAAGGTACCCTCTAACTTCCTTCATACTTCACACCAAGACAAAATTAGTGTCCACGAGTTCATCTGACTCTGGGTAAGTAGATTAGTTGAATCTCACAGTATACCGTTAATAAACATATATCCCTGAAACACGTAAACTATTGGTAACACTACAGAACAATACATATTTAAGTGTTTGTAAATAATTTTACCTCCGCTCAACTGACCTCTACTCTCTCGCCGTCTAGTTTCCATCATGGGTGCTCGCCAGGCTACTGGCACTGCCCGCTTTGGCCATGCTCTGCCATCCTACACCTATCAGCATGTGAAGATGCACAGGCGCATCCTGGGCCACCTGTCCTCTGTGTACTGTGTGGCTTTCGACCGCAGTGGCAGACGGATATTTACAGTAAGAGTCTGACAAAAGAGGAGAGAAGGAATACCAAAGACAGTTGTTGTCAGTTCCCTCTGAAGTGTGTCAGTCTCTATGCTGCCGGTGTCTCATCGTGACCCCTCTCCTTCCAGGGTTCTGATGACTGTCTGGTAAAGATATGGTCCACAGATGATGGCCGGCTGCTGTCCACCCTGCGTGGCCACGCGGCCGAGATCTCCGACATGGCAGTGAACTACGACAACACGCTAATCGCCTCAGCCAGCTGTGACAAGGTCATCAGAGTGTGGTGCCTGCGCACCTGCGCCCCCATCACTGTGCTGCAGGGCCATGCAGCCTCCATCACGTCCATACAGGTCAGGACAGCMCTCAGGACTAAGCAATAAGAACCTAGTTACTCCCTTCAATATTCAGGAATTTACCTTCTGCCATGTGAAATATCTTGCATGAAACCTGTTGGTTTTTGACAATGTCATTTTGTGACCCTTTCTGCTTGAGAAATGTGTGTGACACCCCCTGTCCTCCTCAGTTTTGTCCGGCGGTTAAAGGACCAATGCGGTACCTGGCCTCCACCGGAGCAGACGGCATGGTGTGTTTCTGGCAATGGCACTCGCTCAGCATGAAGTTCGTGTAAGTGTTGGACAACAGAGTTTGTCTGAGGCAAAAGGATGGGATGAGAATGCGATGGTTTCTTTATTTTCAACAGATCAGTTGTTTTGTGGTCTAGGTGAACCTAACCTGTATTGCGTTCTGATTCCTCCTCAGTGACCGGCCAGTCAAGTTCATTGAGCGGTCAAGGCCTGGGGTCCAGATCTCCACCTCCTCCTTCAGCTGTGGTAGGTGGCCACTAATAAACAACATGCTTTGCATTACATTTATTCCACTTCACCTTTTCACTGAATTATGGAGTTAATTACTCAATTCAAATGACTATTTGATCAAGGCAAGTTTTCACAAAGCCACTGAACTAGATCTGTTTGTTAGTTTAATGTACTTACGTGTTGCTCTTTGAATCAGGTGGGATGTTCCTGGCCACAGGCAGCACGGATCATGTAATCAGGGTGTATTACCTTGGCTCTGAAACACCCATGAAGCTCTCTGAGTTGGACTCTCACATGGTAAGACACAGAGCAGAGAAGAACAGAGATGGAGAGCGACAGACATAAGAGCGAGAGAGGAGACAGAAGAATCAATGGAGCTAGATCACAGAGCACTTACACTGTTCATAGTTTGTTTGTCACTACTCCTTTTGTTAACTCCTACCTCTTCTTCCAGGACAAAGTTGTGGTGGTCCAGTTTTGTAACAACAGTTACAGGTTAGTGTGTGCAATTGTCTCTTTACTTAGATAAAAAGGTTTTGATTTGTTGCTGTGTGGCCTCTAACTGCTGTGTCTGGTCCCAGCCTGAGGTTTGTGAGTGGTAGTCGTGACGGCACAGTCAGGATATGGCATTACCAGCAGCAGGAGTGGAAGAGCATTACTCTGGACATAGCCACTAGACTGCCAGGGTAAGACAATGCTGTCCAGCTGCAATAGTGTCCAGAATTGACATCTGTGCAGCAGCATTTCCGTCTGTGCAGCAGCAAATGGGTTTATGTTTCTGTCTCATTAGTAAGTGGTTGGCATGTATTTAACGTATGCGATTGTCACAGGACTGCTGTTGTGAATGGCGAGGACAAGACCAAGCTGGTGCCGACAATGGTGGCCTGGGACCGTGGTGACCGCACGGTTGTCACAGCCGTCTCTAACTACCTGCTCAAAGTCTGGAGCTCCACCACGGGCCAGCTTCTGCATGTGCTGTCTGTGAGTAGATGTCTGTCTCCTGTTTTTACTATTTTCTATGGTGAAGACATCAAAACAATGAAATAACACATGGAATCATGTAGTAAGTAAAAAAGTGTTAAACAGATTCTTCAACAGCCACCCTTTGCCTTGATGACAGCTTTGCACACTCTTGGCATTTTCTCAACCAGCTTCACGAGTAATGCAAAGCACCCCCACACCATAACACCTCCTCCTCCATGCTTTACGGTGGGAAATACACATGCGGAGCTCGTCCGTTCACACACACTGCATCTCACAAAGACACGGCGGTTGGAACCAAAAATCTCCAATTTGGACTCCAGATTTCCACTGGTATAATGTCCATTGCTGGTGCTTGGCCCAAGCAAGGCTCTTCTTATTATTGGTGTCCTTTAGTAGTGGTTTGCAGAAATTCGACCATGAAGGTGTGATTTATACAGAACTCTTAACGGATATGCACAAAAACACAAGAACGAGAGCTCAACATTACATTTAAACTACTCAATCAGTATGAGGAGTGAAGTCTCTGATGGGCATTGACTAGAGCAGTGAAGTCAGGTATAGTTTCTGACGTCGCTATGCACAGGATTGCTGAGAGGTGAGAGTCAGTAAGAGATGATCTCTGCCTTGACTTGTTATATTTCATCACTTAAAATGTCTGTTCACATACATAGGTTGACCCAAACAGTACATACATCTTCTGAGCATGACTCCTAATATTTGGAGCATTTTGTTCATCGAGAGATGCATAGAACCTCGTCAGTGACATTGTTTTGAATAGTTATCCAATCACATCAGACTGAAGATCTATAAGCTCAAGTTGCAGGTCAGTGGGAGCGTTATCCACATTGAAGGTGAAAGGAGAGGAAACCAACAGCATGTCATTTTCCAACACTCTGAAAACTCACCATTCAAAGCACGCAGCAGCGATGTATACTTCTCCCGCTGGTCATCTGATAGCGAACAGACTAGTAGTGTCGGAAGGTGGGTGAGATTGTTGGCTTCTACTTGGCGGGTCAGGAGGAGTAATTTTCCCTTGAAGGCGTTGACAAGGCTGTACATCTGATGTGCAAAAAGGCCCTTCCTTTGTAGTTTGGAATTCAGTTCATTTATGAGGGCCATGATGTCCACGGTGAAGGCAAAATCAGCCAACCATTCTTTATCTTGCAGTTGAGGGAAATCCAAATTTTCCTTTCATTTGAAAAAACTCCGCAATCTCCACCTCTTCAGGTCCCACACCCTTTTAAGTTCCTTCCCCAAACTCAGCCATCTCACGTTTGTGTGGTGGGGGAGATCTGCATGACCTCACTCTCTCTTCCAGCAGTGAGCCAACCTGCCTGTGGTTTAAACATTTTGCTCTATTGAAGTTTACCACTTTAGTCACTGTATCCACAACATGGCTCATTTTCAGTRCACCTCCTGATGAAAAATGCAATGCAGGAAAATTATTTTCTGATCTGGGTTCAGCTCAGCTACTTCATCTTGTATCTTTTTCAAAAGGCCAATGTTTTTTCCTGTCACGTTTGGGCACCCATCAGTGATCAAACTGGATAACTTTTCAAAACTCAGTCCCAGCTTTGCCACACACTTATTAACCTCCTCCAATAAATCTTTCCCTGTGGTTGTGCTCTTCATTGACTGCACTGAAGCAAGCGCCTCTGTAATTTCAAAGTCTGGGGTTATGGCTCGTAAGAATATCGACAACTGCACCGTGTCACGTGCATCACTGCTCTCATCCAGGGCCAAGGAGAAATAAGGTAAAGGATTTCACCTGTCTTTCAATTGTTACATATTCTCTGCGATGTCCTCAACACGCCGTGTCACTGTTCGTCTTGACAGGGATTTTTTTTTCAAACAGCACTTTCTTGTCGGTGAGAAGTGTTGCTGCAGAGTCAATTAAACATTCTTTAATGAATTCGCCCTCATCAAATGGCTTGCTATGTTTAGCAATTTTGTGGGACAGTACATAGCTAGCTCTCGCAATTCTGTCGTTTGCTGAATGCAGTTTTGTAAAAAGTCTTTGCTGCTTTTGCAACTGAGAAAGCAACTCTTTCGATGCACTGGCCCTCTGCTCAGAAGACATATTCCTATATTTCTCTGCATGCTTCGTCTGGAAGTGTCGGGACAAGTTGTAGTCTTTCAAGACAGCGATGCTCTCTTTGCACACTAAGCACACAGCTTTCCCTGATACCCCAATAAAGAAATATTTCAATGTCCAGCCTACATTCATTGTCTGCTTTCCTTTTCTTTGAAAAACTAACTTTTGCGCAATTTCTTGCTAGCTACTATTTATAATTGTGACGTGTGTCAGCCTGTCAGTCACTGTCTGTCCTCGTGCGGTTGTTATTTATACGTGTCTTCAAAATAAATGTCCCACAAGCGGTGGGAGTTAAATCATTACACAAAGGCGAGTATTCATTGTGCTTTTAATTTGAATAACAAATATGTTTTTCTAAACTTTAATATCGCAAATTCTTTGATCTGAGCATGATTCCATGGGTCATATTGAATCTGGCTGCATACGCCCCCGGGCCGGGCTTTGCCCAGGCCTGCGTTAAGGGTCAGTAAATCTGGAACATTTCAAGAACTTTGAAAGTTTCTTCAAGTGCAGTCGCAAAAACCATCAAGCGTTATGATAACTGTCTCTCATGAGGACCGCCACAGGAAAGGAATACCCAGAGTTACCTCTGCTGCAGATGATAAGTTCATTAGAGTTACAAGCCTCAGAAATTGCAGCCCAAATAAATGCTTCACAGAGTTCAAGTAACAGACACATCTCAACATCAACTGTTCAGAGGAGACTGTGTGAATCAGGCGTTCATGGTCGAATTGCTGCAAAGAAACCACTACTAAAGGACACCAATAATAAGAAGAGACTTGCTTGGGCCAAGAAACATCTGTCCTTTTTGGTTTGATGAGTGCAAATTTGAGATTTTTGGTTCCAACCGCCGTGTCTTTGTGACACGCAGGGTAGGTGAACAGATCTCTGCATATGTGGTTCCCACGGTGAAGCATGGAGGAGGAGGTGTGCGGGTGCTTTGCTGGTGACACTGTCAGTGATTTATTTAGAATTCAAGACACACTTAACCAGCATGGCTTACCACAGAATTCTGTAGCAATACGCCATCCCATTTGGTTTGGGCTTAGTGGGACTATCATTTGTTTTACAACAGGACAATGACCCAACACACCTCCAGGCTGTGTAAGGGCTATATGACCAAGAAGGAGAGTGATGGAGTGCTGCATCAGATGATCTGGCCTCCACAATCACCTGACCTTAACCCAATTGAGATGGTTTGGAATGAGTTGGACCGCAGAGTGAAGGAAAAGCAGCCAACAAGTGCTCAGCATATGTGGGAACTCCTTCAAGACTGTTGGAAAAGCATTCCAGGTGAAGCTGGTTGAGAGAATGCCAAGAGTTTGCAAAGCTGTCATCGAGGCAAAGGGTGGCTACTTTGAAGAATCTAAAATATATTTTGATTTGTTTAACACTTTTTGGTTACTACATATGTGTTATTTCATAGTTTTGATGTATTCGGTATTATTCTACAATGTAAAAAATTAAGAAAAACCCTTGCATGAGTAGGTGTGTAAAAACGTTTGACTGGTACTGTACATACTAGATACAGGTAACTGCCAAAATAAAGGAACCACTAACATAGTATCTTAGTAGGGCATTGGGCCACCATGAGCTGCCAGAACACCATCAATGCGCCTTGGCATAGATTCTACAAGTGTCTGGAACTCTATTAAAGGAATGCTACACTCTTCTTCCACAAGAAATTCCATCATTTGGTGTTTTGTTGATGGTGGTGGAAAACGTTGTCTCAGGCGCCACTCCAGAATCTCTTTCAAAGTCACTGAGACTTATATCCATATATCTTTATGTACATATTCTTTACCCCTTTACACTTGTGTGTATAAGGTAGTAGTTGTGGAATTGTTAGGTTAGATTACTCGTTGGTTATTACTGCATTGTCAGAACTAGAAGCACAAGCATTTCGCTACACTCGCATTAACATCTGCTAACCATGTGTATGTGACAAATAAAATTTGATTTGATTTGATCTCTTCTAGCCATGGTAGCCAAAATAATGGGCAACTGGGAATTTTATCACATGACCATAAGCATGATGGGATGTTCATTGCTTAATTAACTCAGGAACCACACCTGTTTGGAAGCACCTGCTTTCAATATACTTTGTATCCCTCATTTATTCAAGTATTTATTTTGTTTTGGCAGTTACCTGTATGTTTCTGGTCTCTTCAGTGAGTGAGACCTGTTACGACTGAATGTGCTGTTCCTCCTCCAGGGTCATGATGATGAGGTGTTTGTCCTGGAGGCCCACCCCTTTGACCACCGCATCATGCTCTCTGCCGGCCACGACGGCAACATCTACATGTGGGACCTCTCCAAGGGATCCAAGATCCGCAACTTCTTCAACATGGTGGAGATTGATTACATGGTGACTGTGTTGGTGGCTGTGTTTTACCCTKGCAGACATTCATACAAGCCTTTCTCTCTGTCTCAGATTGAGGGCCAAGGTCACGGAGCTGTATTTGACTGTAAGTTCTCAGCTGATGGACAACATTTTGCCTGCACTGACTCCCATGGCCACCTGCTCATCTTTGGCTTTGGCTGCAGCAGACCCTATGAGAAGGTGAGTCTCTGGCCTCTCCACGTGGCTCATTTGGATAAAGATGTGTAAGTGACATGTTATCGTATCGCTTGTAAAGAGAAAATGTTACACAGAATAACAAATTTCTTCCTCCATATCCTTCCTCTAGATTCCTGACCAAATGTTCTTCCACACTGACTTCAGGCCGCTAATCCGAGACGCCAATAACTTTGTCCTGGACGAGCAGACCCAGCAGGCGCCCCACCTTATGCCCCCTCCCTTCCTTGTGGATGTGGACGGTAACCCCCACCCCACCCACTACCAGCGCCTGGTGCCCGGCAGGGAGAGCTGCAAGGATGAGCATCTGGTGCCCCAGCTTGGCTACATGGCGAATGGTAAACCTTACCAATGCTTCTTAGTGGTTTCAACAATAATTCTTTACCAGGCTCTGGAATCAAAATGTGAGTAACATTGGGATTTCTAACCTACTTCTCTGTTGCTTAGGTGATGGTGAGGTGGTGGAGCAGGTGATCGGCCAGCAAACGGCAGAGGAGGGTCACGGAGAAAGCCCTTTGGATGTCCTGATCAGACAGTTGCAGGACCAACCGGATGAGAGGCGGGACCAAGATGGAGTGCCTGAAGGAGAGGGTGGTACGTGTCAGTCTCATGTAACCATATTTATACTGAACAAAAATATAAACGCAACGTGTAAAGTGTTGGTCCCATGTTTCATGAGCTGAAATAAATATCACARAAATTGTCCATACGCACAGCACAAAAAGCTTATTTCTCTCAAATTTTGGGCACAAATTTGTTTACCTTCCTGTTTGTGCTGGGGACAATAAAACACCACTCCAAAATGTGCAGTTTTGTCACACTACACAATGCCACAGATGTTTTGAGGGAGCGTGCAATTGGCATTGCTGTTGCCAGAGAATTGAATGTTCATTAGCCTACCATAAGCCGCCTCCAACGTCGTTTTAGAGAATTTGGCAGTACGTCCAACTGGCCTCACAAATGCAGACCACGTGTACCCACGCCAAGCCAAGACCTCCACATCCGGCTTCTTTACCTGCAGGATAGTCAATTGATTTATTTCCTTATATGAACTGTAACTCAGTAAAATCTTTGAAATTGTTGCATTTTGTATTTTTGTTCAATGTACATACGGGGATGCCCCATGAATCTTATTGGATTGAATCTGCATATTGGATTTCAGATGTTGTAGTCATGAATTCAAGTTGAATGTTTTCCCTCATTTGCAGCTGTTGAGGGAGCAGAGGTAGTGGGATCGCCCCCTAACGTGGGCCTGAGGAGGAGTGGTCAGGTGGAGGGGGTGCGTCAAATGCACCACAACGCCCCTCGCAGTCAGATGGCCACGGAGAGGGACCTGCTGGCCTGGAGCAGGAGGGTGGTTGTCAACGAAGTCCAGCAAGGGGTCCTCCGGTGAGACTGACTGACTGGCTAACTAACCAGAGAGCCTACCTGAGATGGCCTTGAACCTTCTGTTCTAACCATTCCTGTCCATCCTCTTAAATTTGTGCCTAGGACTGTTTGTAAGATTGCCTAGGTAGATATCCCCCAGTGGCTGACTGAATCTGTGTGGTTGTGTAGGGTGATGGAGGAGACCAGGCGGGCAAAAGGTGAGGTGGAGTGTTCCCTCTACAACACAGAGAGGAGGAGGAAACCTGTACTCAGTGCTACTAAGGTGAGACTCTACACTACTGTCCCACAGCTCTCTATCTCTTTCAGAACAAATTTCCCCTTCCCTTTGTTGATTTATACCAGGTATTCCCAAACTGGGGTACGCCAAATAAAAATGTGATTCACATATATATWTTTTTTACAATAATATAAATAMAATTAAAATAATTAATTTCTTCACATTTTCAATCAGTCCATTTATATTTTCCAAAGGGGCTATACATTTAGGTGAGTTTTTTTCTCTCGCCTGAGTAGCCTCGTTTCAATGCCAAAAATAAAATTAAACCATCTAGTGTTCAGCGAAATAACAACACAATGTCAAATACAGGTAGCCTAGTCAAATAATTAACATCCAATCACATTAACCGTTACTCTCTCTAGGGAATTCCACTAACGGTCCATATGTAGCCAAACATAGCTGCTGCTCATTCTGCAGTACTACACCTGCACCTGTTGACACAAGTTGTTCTGCTGCCACAAGCACATCCAATGCTAGCATCAGTAATTCCACATTTGTTGTTAGCCCAGCTAGCATGGACACTGACATTTGTGAATCTGATGCAGCCGAAGAGCTACTGACCCCTTACCTGGGAAAGCAACGAACAACAGACGGGACGTTGGACCATCGAAGAGGCGCAAATATGATGAGAACTACATTGATTTGGGGTTCACTTATATTGGGAGTAGTGCCTTTCCTCAGCCACAGTGTGTTATATGTGCAAAAGTATTATCTCACAACTCAATGAAACCTTCGCTCTTGCACAGACATTTAGAAACAAAACATGCCAATTTGAAAAATATGCCACGGAAGTTTTTTGAGTGAGAATTAAGACTACTTTCGAGTAGTAATACATGTATAAAAGCAACAGACACCATTAATAAGAAGGGGCTAGAAGCGTCTTATATGATGAGCTACCAAGTGGCTAGGACAGGCAAGCCCCATACTATTGGACTTAATTCTTCCTGCTGCCGCAGCTATGGGTGGGACAATTCTGGGGGAACAGGCCAAAAAGACTATACAGACAATGTCTTCATCAAACAACAGTTTCACGATGCATCAGTGACATGGCAGGAGATGTTTTGAAACAATTACTGCTTCACATACAAGCCAGTGAATTCTATGCTTTACAGCTGGATGAGTCAACAGACGAGGTTGACCTGGCACAGCTTCTGGTATATGTCCGTTACGTTTATGGGGGGTCAATTAAGGAAGACATCCTCTTCTGCAAACCACTGGAAACCAGGACAACAGGAGAGGATATTTACGCAGGTACTTTCCCGAAACGGATGACACAAACAACTGGATTAGTTATCCCTTTCATGCCCTGCCTCCAGTCCACTTACCGATATCTGAACAAGAGAGCCTCATCGAAATTGCAACAAGCGGTTCTGTGAGAATTTTATCAGAAGCCACTGGCGGATTTCTGGATTGGGCTGCGCTCAGAGTATCCTGCCTTTGCAAATCGCGCTGTTAAGACACTGATGCCCTTTGCAACCACGTACCTATGTGAGAGTGGATTCTCAGCCCCCACTAGCATGAAAACTAAATACAGCCACAGACTGTGTGTGGAAAATGATTTAAGACTGAGACTCTCTCTAATACAACCCAACATTGCAGAGTTATGTGCATCCTTTCAAGCGCASCCTTTTCATTAAACTGTGGTGAGTTATTCACAATTTTCAATTAACAAATAAAGTTTTATATGTAAGATGGTTAAATAAAGAGCAAACTAATTTATTATTATTATTTGTGCCCTGGTCCTATAAGAGCTCTTTGTCGCTTCCCACGAGCCGGGTTGTGACAAACTCACACTCATTCTTATGTTTATTAAATGTATAGTGTGTGTGTGGCAGGCTTACAATGATGGAAAAAAACAACATTTGAGAGTGCTGACCCTGGTGCTAGAGGGGGTACGCAGCTGGAGGTTGAATGTTTGAAGGGGTACGGGACTATAAAAAGTTTGTGAACCACTGGTTTATACCAATAGCTTTACTTTATTTTCTATCATTTAACGACTTCTCACCCCTTCCCACCCTGTAGACTGAGGAGCAGGCTCCATGCAAGCGCTCCCTGCGGCGAACCCAGAGGAAGAAGACCAGACCTGCACCAGCGTACCAGACCCGCTCAGCACGAGATCGCCGCCCTGTGGATAGGCGGAGGAACTCTGACAGCCAGATGGACTCAGACAGCGATGGAGAGGTGGGGGGTTGTAGTCTGTTGTTCTTGGAAGTAGCAGAGRCCTTGGTGTTGTCATGTTAGAGGAGGTCTAATCATGTTTCCATGTGTCTACAGGCAGAGGAGCAGGCAGAGGCCAGTGATGCTTCCTCTGATGGGGAAGCACAGTGGCAGAGTGACAGCAGTTCCAGGTAAATGTCTATCATCTCCTAAACAGTCAAAGTTCAACCATAAACACTTTCCCAGGCGTTTCTTTAGATAACAGCAAATATTAGCCAGTTATGCTAACGTTAGCTAGCTATTTAACCAAATGAGAATGTGTAGAATTCCATGGCTGAATGCCTCTACTCTAGATTCAACACAATTTTTTAAAGTCATTCCAATTAGCTACTGTTTTTGTTGTAGTTCTCAGGTCAAAAGATTAAAGAAAATTATCACAATTCTAGTACAGTAGCAGCTTGTGTCTAGTTCATGTTGAACATGTATTAGAAGTATGCTAGATCTGATAGCTGTATGATTTTTTTCGTGAACTTTAATATCCGACCTGGCTGAGATGTTATTGTCTCCGTTTATTTGGTGTTTTCTTCCCCTCTAATCAAAATATGTTATACCTACAACCAAATGGAATGGGTTTTAAATTGAAACATCTTTAATTAGGGTCAAATTTGAACAATTTCAAAATTTTAAATTAATCGTAGTTAACTACAGACCCATGCGATTTAACCAACAACAAAATAATAATTTTGACAGCACTACAAGATAGACATTTCCATACGCCTCTTCTTCCCCTCAGTGTCTCCTCCAGTGACTACTCTGATTGGACAGCTGATGCGGGGATCAACCTCCAGCCCCCCAAGCGTACCAGCAGAAGGCAGGTGCGGCCGCCTGTTGGCTCCAGCAGCTCGGAGGAGGCGGAGGGCCAGGGAGAGGAGGCCAGGAGGAAGCAGGCGGAGGAGAAGAAGAAGCCCAAGCAGACCAAACAGAAGGTGAGCTCACAGAATGTACAGTAGAGACATGGGCATTGGGCAGGGAATGGTGCAGCCAACAGGCTGCTTGAAAATGGTGTATCTCAGTTACTGGCTATACAGACTATAGTGCTTGTAGCTAGTTTATGTGCTGAGGCCTAATGRCAGAGGGAAAGTTTCAGTTCCTTAGCATGTGTGATATTGCGGACTGTTTAACCCAGTCTCTTTGTGCTCAGAAACCCAGTTCGTCTCTGTCTCTGGCTGGCTGTGATGCAGAGGAATGGCTTCCCCCGTCCTGGATCATGGAGACCATCCCCCGACGCTCGCCTTTTGTGCCACAGATGGGTGATGAGGTAAGGAACCCTACTGCCTGATGGGCCATATGAGGTTCAGCAGAGTACCCCACAAAATATCTTCACATTTTGACATTAATCTCTACCGCATTTTATACGATAGTGCAAGGTTTGTGTCCTAGTTGATAGACATTGTGGCCTGTATGATGACCCTTCTCTTCCTATTGCTCACCAGCTGATGTACTTCAGGCAGGGCCACCAGGCCTATGTCAGGGCGGTGCGCAGGGCCAAAGCCTACAGCATCAACCCTCAGAAACAGTCCTGGAACAAGCTTAACCTCAGGGTAAGACCAACCCTCAACACTTACTCACACTGCTTCCTTTGTCTACTATATGTTATTTTATGTATTTTGTATGTCCTTCATGGATTCCATATCTTTAATGTGGCCTAGTGTTTTATTCCTCTTATCACCCCCTCTCTCTTTGTCTGTTTTCTCGTCGTTCAGGACCAGGAGTCTGTGAAGGTAGTTGGTATCAAGTATGAAGTGGGCCCCCCCACCCTCTGTTGTCTAAAACTGGCCTTCCTGCACCCCATCTCAGGCAAAATGACCAATGAGTCGTTCTCCCTAAAGTGAGTCATCCATCTTATTCTTTTGTGTGAAAAGAATATAGCAATGAATGACATGTCCTTGTTCTCTCAGGTACCATGACATGCCAGATGTCATTGATTTCCTAGTGCTTCAGCAGTTCTATGAYGAAGCTAAAGAGCACAACTGGCAGACAGGTTAGTGTTGCTTCCCTCTGCCACCCTCTCTCCAGCATGCAGAACACAAGCCTGTTAGAGGTTGTGCCCAGTTCACTCCCCTACCCGTTTATCTCCTACACTTCTCTTTGTTCGTGTGCCATGTAAGGAATGTGGTGCACTCTTCCACATGTTTGTGTTCTGTGGGATGTATCGTTTCAGTTCATGCTCCCATACATCCGTGTGGTGATTCACTGACCAGCATGTACTGAAACAAGCATGATTTGTCCCTGCTAGGTATGCGCTTCCGGAGCATCATCGATGACGCCTGGTGGTTTGGCTCAGTGGAGGACCATCAGCCACTCCAGCCAGAGTACCCAGACAGCCTGTTCCAGTGCTACACTGTCAAGTGAGTCAATGTGTACCTTGCATTTCACTGGGTTAAATAGATGGAGATGATACTGTAGACCTCAGCTTACACAGTCTGGAGGGGTACGTCAGTGTTTGCCTCGATAGCTCATACTGTAGCTTACACCCAATAGGAGGAAAATATTAATGTCTTATGATACTAAGTGTTAAGTTGCGATTTCTCTTCACTAGGTGGGATAATAGCGAGAGGGAGAAGATGAGCCCTTGGGACATGGAGCCCATTCCTGATGAAGGTTAGTATCACTGCTTCTATCAGTGGCTCCTCACCTATCTCAGACCATCTACTGGATAATGCAGTTTGAGTTTGCATCCAGAATTTACACATTCAAATATCCCTCTAGCTAGCACACTCAATCACGTAACATAACACATGCAGTCTCTGTATTTAGTATGATCCTTAAGATTAGGTTATTGATAGTGAGACTGAGCAGCCAGCCAATGACGCAATATGGTCTCTCTGACTGGCATGTTGTGTTCCTCCCCCAGCGGAGTTGCCAGAGGATGTTGGTGACGGGGTGGTGGTGACGGAGGAGGAGGTGAAGGCTCGCCTCTACAGCCCCCAGGAGGGGGAGTGGGGGGCTCACACACGGGACGAGGACTGCCAGAGGGTCATCTTTGGCATCGACGAGCTGCTCACACTGGGTATGTCACCGGTACCACACAGGAAGTCCTGCTTGTCATATTGGACGAATTGAGCCAAGGGTGACCCTGATTTTTAARTCTCAGTCGATTGTAGTCGGAAGTGGTCTTGGATATGGCGTGGTATTGATTAATGCGTGTGACGTGTCGTGTTTGGGTAGACTTGGCCAAGGCATTTGCATCACCAGTGGACCTGCGGGACTACCCTCTCTACTGCACTGTAGTGGCCTACCCCACTGACCTCAGCACCATCCGCAGACGGCTGGAGAACCGCTTCTACAGGTCAGCACTGGCCTTTCAGCCTGCACCCTGACACACTGCAGTACTTCAGAACCTACTCAGACCAACCACTCACACTGGAATAATCCTTCAAGCCAATTGTAGTTGTTGCTAATCCTCCAGTCAGCCCCATTGTATCTCAGCTGTAATTTGGACTTGGGTATGTTCCAGTTTGAGGAGATCAGTGACTCTCACTCAGCTTATCCCCTCGGGATGTTCATCTCTCCTAGGAGGATCTCGGCTCTGATGTGGGAGGTGCGCTACATCGAGCACAACGCCCGTACTTTCAACGAGCCCCAGAGCCCCATCCCTAGGCGTATGTCATCGCTGATGTGGGAGGTGCGCTACATCGAGCACAACGCCCGTACTTTCAACGAGCCCCAGAGCCCCATCGTGGCAGCAGCCAAGGTGGTGACTGACGTGCTCCTCCGCTACATCGGGTATGAATGGTGTAGATTTCCCCTTTGTGAAATGGTGACTCATTAAGAACCTAGTTTTGACTGTAAATAAGACCAGCTGTTTTGTTGTTGTGTGTTTTTGTCAGGGACCAAAGCTGCACAGACATCTTAGATCTGTACCACAAGGTGAAGACGGAGCTGAGCAGTGGAGAGGATGAGGTGAAACATGAAGATGTGTGTGTATACACCTCGAGTTCATAGTGATATTTGAATTATCTTGGTGATGTATTACGCAGTACTAAGAGTACATGTGTCTGTGTGTTGGTGTGCAGACTGCTGAGGTGGACATGGACTCTGACACTCCAGGGACCTCCACAGGACAACAGGTAAGGGAAGGATTAATCTCAAACATGGAATATCCGTTGCTGTTGCAATGACTGGGATTCCTGTTCCCCATTATCTCACTTTTCCAATGTTTTTCTGTATCAATCTAAMTGGACACCTTCACACTCTCCCACTATCAGCAGGCCAATCCCAGTCCTAAGAAGCGTGGGGTGGTGTTAGATGTGCGTGCTTGGCGGGGCCAGTGTCGGGAACTGCTGCGGCGTATGATGGACGGCCCTGACTCTGAACCCTTCAGACAGCCTGTGGACCTCTTCACCTACCAAGTAAGGAGGCTCTCCTCCTTCCTTGTTATCATAATCCCTACCAATTATATAACCCCTCACATACAGAAAAGATAACAGCCTGCTACAGGATTAGTGCCTTAGGATCTGAGTGCTTAACAATCTGACATGTTCCCCCACAGTGACATGTTAAAGCTGGAGTCAGTAATGGTGTAACTGACACGTTTGTCATATTACAACAACAAAGATATCATTTTTTCCCCCCTTGGAAATCATTGCATATCATTGTACGTGCAATAGAACAGTAGAGTATGTATTACAATTTTTTGCAAGGTGCTGGAGGCTCTACCATTTCATAAACAAAAACAATAAGAAATGGGCTGGGGGCGAACAGTGGCGCTATTTCTTCTAATGTGGATTCTAACATTAAAGGAAAATTCCACCCAAAAACTATCTTTTGGTATAATCCATTGTTGATAGTCCCAAAGTGTTTTGCATGTCAGCGATCACGTTTTCTATATATATAAAACTTTCGAAATACAGCCGGTGTGATGCATTTTGCATCACATGATGCAGAACGCAGCATCATATGACGCTAAATGCATCACACCGGCTGTATTTCTGTATTTTGAAAACTTGATTGGTGACATACATAATATTTTGGGACTATATCAACAATAGACTAATGAAACAAATACCAAAATAGTTTTTGGGTGGAGTTTTCCTTTTAAGGCCTGTTTTCTCTGAGCAAAATAAAACCTGCTCCTGGACTAAAAAGCAATCGTGCTTCTCCTCTGAAGATACTTTTTACTCCAGGATTAGGCTCAATCTGTGTCTGGGAAACCAGCCCACTATGTTTCATTTCCATCAGAGAAACTGAGGGTCTCATCAGTCTGACTGTTGTGGATCAGAAGTATTACGAACTACCTGTCCTCAATTCTGAGTTAAAGTAACTGTCCAGWGAAAATGTCACTTTTAAAAGTTAATATCCTGTTAACTGATACCCAAATAATGTTGTTGACTCTTATTTGTGGCCAAACCCCACCTACAACAACTTGTATCTCAAACAGACAGTTTAAAAAAAATGCTTGCTGTTTCCTCATAGAACATGTCATGGCTGAACTGGCCAACTCGCATTAATATTTTTAATGACCAGTAGATGCCCACACCATTATGTTGTTGGACTGTGCCCACAATCATTCCAACACAGAAAATCATATTTTTCAATTAACATCCTTAAATCACCATTTTTGGAAGGAAAACTTTCACTCTTATTGTAATTAATTCTAGGCAAATATCAGCCCCCGCAGAGAAGCACGAGATTGAACTTCACTCAACTTTGTAGAGTCTTTTCCCCTTAGTTAACACTATAAATGTTTCCCTTTACTGTAGGAATTGTGATCGAATCAATGCAACATATTTTGTTGTAGGCAGAACGCATCGGAGTAGGATTCCATTGCATTGACACTAATGACTCAGCCCGTACTCTACACAGACCAGTGCGCCATAACCACTCAGAGCTCAAGTAGGCCTATTTTTACATTTTAGTCATTTACCACACTCTTATCCAGAGATACTTAGTGCATTCATCTTAAGACAGCTAGGTGGGACGACCACATATCACAGGCATAGAAAGTACATTTTTCCTCAATGTAGTTATTAGTAGTCAGAGCTGTGCAAGGGCATAATTTTATTTTGGGGGGGTGTATGTCAGGGTGAGGAGGATGATTATTGAAGGTAGGGTTTCAGATGTTTTCGGAAGATTGGCAGGGACTCTGCTGTCCTAGCTTTAGGGGGAAGCTGGTTCCACCATTGGGGTGCCAGAACAGAGAAGAGCTTGAACTGGGCATCCGCATAGCAATGTCAGGAGAGTACGTGGTGCTACACCAGTGCAGACCGATCCTCTCCACGTCACCTGGTTGGAGCGGCCTGCCACGTAGGATGCAATCCTAAGGGATACAGGTCTATAGTTTTTCACGGCAGATGAGTCGAGTGTTGGTTTCTTGAGGGGAACACCCAGTGGTCAGGGATGAGTTGATGAGGGAAGTGAGAAGTTCTCCAGAGATGTCGCAGGATGTCATCTGGAGAGAGCGGGGAGAAGAGGTCAAAGCGTAGGGGTAGTTCTGTGTGAGTGAGACCAGTGGACTTAATAGGCTGAGTGAATGAGTAGCGGATGTCGTCAACCTTTTTTCAAAGTGGTTGACAAAGTCGTCCACAGAGAGGGAGGAGAAGGTGGAAAATTGTTTCCTAGGGTTAGTCAGAAGCTTGGAACTTAGTGGTAGAAAGTGACTTTAGCAGCAGATACAGAGGAAGAGAAGGGAGTGAAAGGATGTTTTTGCTCAGCTGCCCGTAGCTCTGTTCTGTAAGCTCGCAATGAGTCACTTAGCCACAGAGCAGGAGGGGAGAGCTGAGCTGTCTTGGAGGAAAGGGGACAGTGCGAGTCATAGGATGCGGAAAGGGAGGAGAGTAGGGTCGAAGAGGCAGAATCAGAAGGGAGAGATGATGGGAGAGAGCGAAGATTGAGACTGCGCATGACCCTCTGTGTAGGGGTTGAGTGGGTAGGGTTGGAGGAGAGGGAGACAGAAAAAGGAAACAGTAGTGATCAGAGACCTGGAGGGGGGTTGCAGTGAGATTAGTAAGCAAACAGCCTCTAGTAAAGGTGAGGTCGAGCATATTACCTGCCTTGTGAGTTGGAGTTGATTGGGAAAGGGTGAGGTCAAGAGGCAAGGAGGTGAATGAGAGTTGGAAAGAAATTTAAGGCAGACGTAAGGGGGTTGAAGTCGCCAAGTGCAAAGAGCGGTGAGCCATCGTCCAGTGACAGCATGCAATTCAAATGAGGAGCTGGACAGGTGAGAGAAAAGAGAATCTCCACTTAAGATAAATGAGTAGACCTGTGCCACCACCGCGACGACCAGATGCTCTTGGACTATGAGAGAAAACAGTCAGATGATGAGAGCTGCTGGAGTAGCAGTGTTCTCTGGGGTGATCCATGTGCCCATCAGGGCCAAAAAATAAAGGGACTGAAGGGCAGCATAGGCTGAGATGAACTCTGCGTTCTTGACCGCAGTTGCAAACGCTGCCAGAGACCCGGAATTCCACATGGGTTGTGTGCTCAGGGTACATTAAATTAGAAGGGTTGCAGCCAAGGGGTGATGAGCGTCTGTCTGTAAAGCCTACAGGGAGAGGTTCGAACAGGTATAGAAAACACACACATACATGACAAAGCTACAAAAGAGCAAAATGAGAATCTGTAAATAACTAGTTCAGATACTCAAGTAAGAGAGTGGTGTGGAGCCTTCCTCTCTTTCCTTCCTCAAATAACTCAGCAGAACAATTCTACAGCACCTTCTTTGTTTCAGCGACGGTCTTAGTTTTGCAACAAAACCGCCACTGACACAGCTGCCACTGAGAAACCAGCGGAGACTGAAGAACTAACACTAATTGCCTAGCAGAGGTGGAGAGCTCACCTCCCTGTACTAATTGCTGATTGCCTAGGAGAACAATTATACTTATCACTCCTGGAGATATCAGGACTCCTCTAGCTATATGCAAATATACCATTGCCATCTATAGATCTGTGCCATTCACTTTGAACTGGACTGTGTTTACAGCATTACCGGTCTTGAGTAGATGCGCTTGTTTTGAGATCAAAGTRAGGGCTGCATGTAGCCACGTTGTGCACATTTGTTCATATCCTTTGCTAGTTAGTGAGTTATTAGCCCAGTTATATATATATAATTTGTAGTCAGCAATGGGGGAGTGATTGCTTCCTACAAGAGCACAAAATGTGTACATTTCTAGACCTTTGAAAAGCGAGTCGKGTAAAGAGCTTTTTCTTGTCTTAAAGGGGCAGTGTTGTATTTTGAGACCGGTAGCCAGTAGGCAGAGGCTAACATTTGTCTTATTCTCTGTAATAATGGTATGGGAATAATAATGCATTTAATTTTGTAAAGTGGWTTCTTACATCAAACAACACAACGTTTTCAGTCACCTTGTCTGAAGGACAAGTGGATTAACAGGTTAATGTCAAGCCTTGCATATTTTTTTTTCTAAAATCTCATGGAATGTAGGCCTAAATTGAACACCAGACATTGGATGCTACTGTAGGCTGAATGATAGAACAGCTAGCCGAAAAATTTTTACTTGAGTGAACATTGCTTATAGGTCATATTTCATAGAAATCTGGAAACACTGGACAGTTACTTTGTGGTTTCAGATGTCCTAAACACTGCACTCTCTCCCTCCTCTCCCAGGACTATCGAGACATCATAGACACTCCCATGGACCTGGGGACTGTTACAGAGGCGCTGGTCGTCGGAAACTACGAGAACCCCATGGAGTTTGCCAAAGATGTCCGCCTCATTTTCAGCAACTCCAAGGCCTACACGCCCAACAAGAAGTCACAGGTTAGTGTACTGATTCTGACAAGATTTTCAATGAGGATACATTTTTGGGGTTGCACCTCAACTAACGTTGATTGGTTGAGTGCCCTTGAGTTCTTTTCAAGATTCAAGGGGGGAAAGAAATGCGGTGGGTCAGCTGTATCTCAACAATTTATAACCCTGACCCTTATACAGTGCCTTCAGAAAGTATTCACACCCCTTAACTTTTTCCACGTTTTCTTGTTACAGCCTGAATTTACATTGATACAATTGAGATGTCACTGGCCTACACACAATACCCCATAATATCAAAGTAGAATCAGGTTTTTATACATTTTTACAAATTAATTAAAAATTAAAAGCTGAAATGTCTTGAGTCAATATGTATTCAACACTTTTGCATCGCAGTGCTAGCTGTGCCACTAGAGATTCTGGGTTCGAGTCCAGGCTCTGTCGCAGCCGGCCGCGACCGGGAGACCCATGGGGCGGAAAACAATTGGCCCAGCGTCTTCCGGGTTAGGGGAGGGTTTGGCCGGCAGGGATATTCTTGTCCCATCGAGCACTGCGACTCCAGTGGCGGGCCTGGGAGCAGTGCACGCTGACACGGTCGCCAGGTGCGCTGTGTTTTCTCTGACACATTGGTRTGGCTGGCTTCCGGGTTAAGTGGGCATTGTGTCAAGAAGCAGTGCGGCTTGGTTGGGTTGTGTTTCGGAGGACGCACGGCTCTCGCSCTTCGCCTCTCCCGAGTCCGTACTGGAGTTGCAGCGAAGAGACAAGACTGTAACTACGAATTGGATCCCACGAAATCGGGGAGAATACCGGGGGTAAAATTAATTATAAATTATTATATAAATAAAAGCTTCTTTTTTTYYYWTAAAAAAAAARTATTCAACTCCTTTTGTTATGGCTGAACCAGACTTGTGGAGGTCTACAATTTATTTTCTGAGGTCTTGGCTGATTTCTTTAGATTTTCCCATGATGTCAAGCAAAGAGGCACTGAGTTTGAAGGTAGGCCTTGAAATACATCCACAGGTACCCCTCCAATTGACTCAAATGATGTCAAGTAGCCTATCAGAAGCTTCTAAAGCCATGACATCATCTGGAATTTTCCAAGCTGTTTAAAGGCACAGTCAACTTAGTGTATGTAAACTTCTGACCCACTGGAATTGTGATACAGTGAAATAATCTGTCTGTAAACAATTGTTGGAAAAATGGCTTATGTCATGCAYAAAGTAGATGTCCTAACCGACTTGCCAAAACTATAGTTTGTTAACAAGAAATTTGTGGAGTGGTTGATAAACAAGTTTTAATGACTCCATCCTAAGTGTATGTAAACTTCCAACTTCAACTGTACTTACCCAGAAAGGTGATTCTGACATGTATTGACTCAGGGGTGTGAATACTTATGTAAATTAGATTCCTGCATTTCATTTTCAATACATTTGCAAAAATTTCTCAAAACATGTATTTGCTTTGTCATCATGGGGTATTGTGTATAGAATTTTGAATTCAGGCTGTAACAACAAAATGTGGAATAATGAATACTTTCTGAAGGCACACTGTGTTTTGTGAGAGAATGGTATTTTTGATCTTCATTGTTTCATCTTCAGATCTACACCATGACCCTAAGCCTATCAGCCTTCTTTGAAAGACAAATCATCTCCATCATCTCGGATTACAAATCTGCAGTCCAGAACCAGCGGAGGAAGAGTCGCCAGAGTGTCAGCTACAGGAAGAGACTGCACAGCGGAGGCAGCTCCCTTGCCACCAGCCAACCCTCCAGGTACTGGCCTGGCTGGAACCTCTCTCTACAACTCTTAAATCCACTGTAATAACCCCAACTATTATGTACCACTCCTTGTAGGATCTATTCAGATTCCACCTAAAACACWATGTCTTGGTGTCTCTTTAACTCTAGTCCTAAAGGGAAGCACAAGTCAAGGAAGAAACCAACACCAAAAGAATTACAGACCTCATCCAAGAAGCGTTCTCGCAGGCCATCTCAAGGTAACACTCTTGTCGTGAGTGTATGTTTGTGTCGCTGTGTGGCGGTATGTGTTTTAGAGAAGTGTGAAATGTGGGTTGGGTGGTTACGTGACGTGCTGCTGTTGTTGCAGCGTCAGAGACGAGCAGCGTGATGGTGGATGAGGACAGCCAACCCTCATCATCGTCTAACTCAGGGACAGGAAGCCACAGTGGGGGTCCAGGGGCCGACCGTGTCACCCGCAGCCAAACCACTCCCGTCAAGAACTCAGGTATTACTACACAGGGTAACCAACACCAGCAGGCAGTGGATAAATAGTCCTTCATAGATAGAGCTGTTTCACCAAGCTATCTAGACAAATGTATGATTTTGCCAACTGCTTAAATGTTTGGAGTCAGCCTGGTTAAATGGCAGCAGTTAATGACATCATTACTATGTTTTCACTGCTGCCAAAATCACACAATTAGAAAGGGTTATCATGTAAGTCTACTTGGCAGCAGTTACTGGAGGCTACTTTAGTAGGTGTTGCTGTGCTATGTTTAACAGGGAGGCATTGTGTGCCTCTCTCTCTCCCCCCAGAGGGTAACAGACCTCTCACTAACGGCACCAGACAGAGCCACAGGAGACGAGTGCTGCAGGAGGATGAGGGAGAGGGATCTGGAGGATCCAATAGCTCATCTTCGTCATCGTCTTCCTCGTCTTCCTCATCATCCTCCTCCTCCTCCTCATCAGACAGTGAGTCGGACAATGAGTCGGAGGTTGGAAAGTTTGTGGACGGGGGAGATCACGACTACAGCAAAGCTCCCCGCTTAAAAATGGGCCTCAAGGGCAAGTTGGCCGTCTCTGGGAAGAGGATGCTGGAAGAAGAGGAGGCTCCAGAAAGAGCCAAGAGAGCACGAGTCCAGGCAGAGGAGCAGGAAGAGGAGGATGAAGACGAACAAGGTGAAGACGAGGAGGAAGAGGGGGAACAGCCACCGCAGCAAGAGGAAGGGAGGGCGCCTGAGGACGAAGAGGAGGAGCCTGAGGACGAAGATGAGCCTGAGGAAAAGGAGGAATCAGAAGAGGAGGAGGACTCAGAGCAGGGTGAGGGTGGGGCAGAGGGCGGTCAGAAAAGCAGGAGCCGCAGTAAGTCTGGTCAGGTGAACACTCGGAACCAGGGCCGCAGGACAGTGTTGTACAACGATGAGTCAGACGACGAGTCAGGGACCACAGAGGACCCACTCAACCTAGGCATGTCCCGCTCAGGACGGGTACGCCGCATGACCGAAAAGGCCCGGGTCAGCCACCTTATGGGCTGGAACCACTGACTCACACAGCCCCCTCAAACCACCTTAAACTGACTGGGCCTTCTAACCCCTACCAACCACCTATCTACCTTACCCACCAGGAGTGAGACTGTACAATTGACTAAATTAATACTTCAGGGATTTTGCTTTACCTTTTTTATTGATTTTTGTATCATTTTGCTTTGTGTACGAGACTGTTTACGACTCTACTGGCAGTGGTGCTCCTTATCTTGCCAAGGAATCTCCCTCCCTGGTCTTCAAAGCTACTCATCAACATGGACCCACAAGTCAACTCACTCACCTCCGCCTTACTTACTGCTCTCCTGGGCCTTAAAGACTCCTCTTACTCCTCCGCTTTTATCAACTCATAACTCTTCTCCTTCTCATCCTCAGTTTTCCTCCCCCATCTTTCTCTTACCCTCCTTCTCACCTCCGATCTTCCTGATCATACAACAACAAAGTTTCAAGAGATGCCAAAAACTGGTGCTCATATGTTATAGCTCAAGGAGACTAAGCTCTGCTGTCCTCTACATCTGGATGACAGACAGACTGATGCTCCCTTTACTTCTCTCTGTTTGTGTTCTGTCTGAACAGTACAGTACATCTCTCCCTAAATGACCCTCTTCCACATGACCCCCTCTCAGTGTTGGGTTGTCTGATTGACGCTAACCCTCCCACTATGCTTCATCCTCCCCAACCCCCATCCTTCACTTTGGGAGGTCAACTCTGGTGTGCTCATTCACTGCATTAATGAATCTATTTTTAGGCATCCAGGCTAGGTCTTAGAGGACTGCTGTGTCTGTGGGTTTTAGTTCTCAGACTTTATCTTTGCGTGGGAACTTATTGATTCTAATTAGTTGAGGTGGTGACTTCTTTCATCATTAATTATGTCTACTCATAAAATGCTGCATGCCTACAATACAATGTTCCGCCATTGAATCAGAGGCAGACGTACCTCCTTAGTTAACTCCTGGGCCACTGAATGTTCTCAATGCTATATCCCCCGTAATCCTTATCAATTCTATAGAGTTTGTATATTTGCACATACAATAGGTAAATAGAGGCTTTGCCGTATCCTCTTCCTGTAGCGTGTGGTTATTATGGTTGAGTGATGTCTAGTATGGTAGCTAGTGTAGTGAAAGAGTGTGGGTAATTGGAAAGGAGAAATGCAAAGCGATTGTATAAGGGTCTACCATTGAGTTCTATTTCTATTGGTCGGAACATACTTTCATTGATCTAAATCAAATGCACACATTAATTTATAACTTCCAGGGCACTGTCCTTCAACCCAGCATGTTCAAACCAGTCATTGGTTCAAACACAAACCAAAGTGCATCATGGTACTTTGGGGAGAGGCTCGCCCATAGCCACCACTCACTTCCACCTCATACTGAAAAGGACATTTTTTTACTACAGAAATATTTATATTTTTTCACTGTATTATACACTTTGCAATTATTCCTTAGCTAATATTAATGATGGTGAAATGTTTGCACATGTATCTATTGTATGTGGCAGCTGAATTTGAGATGGCTTTTGTTGGGCTGAGTATGCTATCCTGCCCTCTGATTTTACTCTTAATCACAATATTGGATGACCAGACAAGCCACAAAGAGCAAAGGACAGATTTCGCTCCATGCAGTTCTAAACAACGAAGGACTTTTTATTTGTGTGTACAAAGCGCAGATAAATTGTGCCAATAATATTCAACACATTTGCATACAAATACACCTGTTCTGGGCTGTTTTGTGATAGATTTTGTTGTTGTGAGCATTATTGAACCAGAGGGTTGTGTTTGCTTGGTCAAAGGTCGGAGGGTCCGACACAGCTAAGCCACTTGGCAACGTTGCCTAAGAAACAGAAACCAAGGCTACAGACAGCCAGGTTCTCTTCTCTCCTTCCACTTCCTAACATAAGGTGCTCTGTGTGTGTCATACGCTAAGTGTTCCAGGACTTAGCCCTCTGCTCCCCATTCCCCCAGGATCCACCCGGCTCCACTACCCCATGATTCCCCTACTACACTCTGGTTTAGGGTCTCTGAAATACCCCTTAGGTGTCATCTGATGGGCCATGCTACTGCTAGTCATGTTGCCACACTAGGGAAAGAGATGGGACTGCAATCAAGGTTTTCGTTAGTTAATCGCGAGACAGCAGTAACTCGTCTGCAAACTGTGTGGGTATAGTTTGAAAAGACATCACTTGGGCCAATGGATAAATCCCTACTCAATAATTTGTGAACATGTTCTCTTAATATAATAGATGGTAAATGGACTTGCCTTTAAGCAGCAGATTAGTAATTTCTGAATCCAGCAATGATGACATTCTAGGTGTAATAATAAACGTGACTTTTTTTCTACACAATATTTTTGATTGTGTTTGTTTTTTTAAATAAAGGAGCGACATAGATTTTCTCCCAACTTGGTGCCCCTGGTATTTGGCTCATTCCGTCACATTCTCTAAACACAATACAAACATGCCCACTTTAATCACCATAGAAAAACATGATATATAATGTTCTGTCACTTCTCATGGCAAAATGGTACTGTGAATTCACACTTCCTCTGTGTTTCAGCCATTTTCTCCTGTACCTCATTTGTTTTCCCAGACCCCATGCTGTTGACGTGTTATTGTTTGAGTCATCACGGCAGGATTTTCACATCCTGCCAGTCAACACACTTGGCACAAGCTGAGCTGCCACTCTTCACCAGGCCCTGTGTATTCCACAATAGCCACTCTTGTCTGGCTGTTTAAAACCCATCCCTGGCTTGGTGAGTCATCTCTGGCTGCCCCCTCAAAGAGCCATGATGATGAGTCATAAAGATGCACCATGGGCCATATCTCTGCAGTGATGTCAGTCCCACCCGCCTCTGCCCCTGACTACCCCACACCACTGTCCCACAGTTACCTGCTCTATCTCAGAGAGAGTGAGGAGGAGGAGTAGCAGCCTACGTGTTGGATAGGGTATGGAAGCTAGGAGGAGAGTGGACAAGTCTGGTGATATGGTTGGTTGGTTGGTTGGTTGGTTGGTTGGTTGGTTGGTTGGTTGGTTGGTTGGTTATCAGCCAGTTAGCCTTGTGATGGAGGTACCTCCACTAGATAATGCACTGAAGACTGGAGAGATGAGTCAGACACTCAGCTAGCAACAATACTTAACAATCCTCTGACGCATGGTGCTTCAGCACGCCCAGAAAGACTGCAGTGGTGTTGAGGGTCTCTGGATGGAAACAGGCAAATGTATCAATTTGGGCTATTATAAAAGTGTAAAAATATAAAGTGTTACTTCCTCTGGAATGCTGAAGTCACCTCCTGTCAGAAAGCCATGATAATTACATTCAACATCAACCAGATACTTTTCACTCCAGGGCAATCAGCATCACTGTCTAGAGGCTGTATGCAAGTAATCTGAGGATGTTTAAATGTATGAGGTTTATTATCAAAATGACCATACAAATTGAGCAAATATTTGATTATGAATGGGGATACAGAGATCATGAAAATGCATGATGTTTCTCTACCGATACATGACAGTAGCTCCAGATAAAGTTCCGATAATGAGACAAAATGATTATACCTAAAGAATCCCAACATAGATTACTGTATTACAATTTACAATCAACGCTATGGTATATGAGAAGTACCAGATTACTGCACAGTTACATTTACATTAGACTTTCATCTATATCGAATTGGTGAATCACACATACATCCGATACATCTATAGTTCACTAATTAACAACAAGGTTGCGTACGTTTACATTGTGCTTCAGATTCAATTGCCCGTTTGGGTAACTCACCTACTGCCACGCCTGTGCTGAAAATACATTTTGTGGGTCTTTTACAAATGACCTCTTGGGTATCTTTTACAATGAAATGGCACACGGAAATAAGTAACAGTGAATCTATGTTTGCTGTGAGTGTCATTSTGTCTCACAGTTACAACTTAGATCTCTAACTGTTACTTCTAAATACTACCACATAACGAAACTGAGGGGTGATAGTTTAAAACACTTTGGAATCTGTCTTTCATCTTAACAACCCTGATTTCGCCCTGATATATTCATTTAGACACTCAAACATTTACCAAGGATGCAATCAGACATTAACACCCAGAAAACAAATCAATATGTACTCTACGCCACATTTTCCCAAGACCTAAGCACAGCTGATGATGTCATATCAAGATTTGTGACGTTACAATACAATATTAAAGGTAGATTCAGCGATATGACAGCATAGTGGGTCAATTTCCCGCAAGAACTAAGAGCGTTAAAGCGTGAGGCTCAACTTCTCTGGTGTTTCAGTGCACTGACTACAATGCTGTGAACAGCTTAAAGCAAACCTGTGCACATGCGCAAATACTGTGTGTGACTAGTCTTGCATCTCAATATTTTGGGGGGACAATGTTTTAAATTGATCCTTTATTTAAATAGGCAAGTCAGTTAAGAACAAATTCTTATTTACAATGACTGCCTACCAGGGAACAATGGGTTAACTGCCTTGTTCAGGGGCAGAACGACAGATTTCTACCTTGTCAACTCAGGGAATCAATCCAGCAACCTTTCGGTTACTGGCCCAACGCTCTAACCACTAGGCTACCTGCTGTCCCTGTGGTGTTGCTCATGGCAAAGTAATTTAGCTGAGTCTACCTTTAAACACAAGTATGATCACTTCAAGAAAGTTAATTCACTTACATTCGTGAAGAACAACTCATCAGGTTTTCTCTAAAATACAGCACAGTTTTTTGGCTTGATCAGATACTGTCTAATTTGAACATAATGTGTTGTGATTTTGGTCTACATCAACTATGGTATGTCTAATTATTTTGAAGTGTTTATACCTTCATCCACTGCAGCATACTTGCCCGTCCTCTACCTCACTATAGTATATGATAAGAAATGTTCAGTCAACTGTTCATACAGTATTTCTGTCATGTTTGAACAACTTTGTCATTCATTGACAGTACCGGATCCCCGTGTCACAGGAAGGTAACAAAGACAAAGCCTAGCCTGCTGCTGCAGCTGAAACAGCCACGTAAACTGTAATTTCCCTCTGTGACATTTTCCCTTGCAGCTTGCTCTCAGTGAGTAATCAGCTATTCTCTCTCCCATTCAAAACATTTTTCATTTGAAAAGAGTGACGTGGTGGCCTTTATCCAAAGATAAAGCTCCAACTCTCCCCATTTTGTGTCCGCTGTCTCACGTCATAGGCAGCGTCTTTTCAAAGCATTGAACAAATTGCGCTCATGCCTCTTTTCTTTTTTAAATCAATTTTGTGCCTCTGGATACAGAGTAGAACCATATAGAATGCAGCCCACATGCTCTCCCCCACTCACATGCTGGGGCTACACCAGGCCGGTCTGCATGTGGACATGTAAAGGGTAGGGGTGGTAAAGCAGGGGTGGCTGTGCTGCCTGGGGAATGTAGTAGCTGCTGAATATGGGGTCAGCCATGTATGGCGCAGGCTGGTAGAAGCAGGTGACGTTGGCAGTGTTGGGGATGGCGTTCTGTTCCCCCAGCACCCTCAGAGCCAGGACAGTGATCATATTGAGTGTCTGCCTCCTCTCATGTCCCATCAGACACACTGTACTCTCATCTATCACCCGACGCAGGGTCATCAGATAGTCATACTTGCTCGTCTCCTCGTCGCCAACAAAGTGGCAGCGCAGGTAGGCCTCGATCTTGCGCTGCTGCTCGCTAACGTCAGGAAAGTCAATAAAGAAGCGGGAGCACATGTAGCGCTCTAGGGACTTGATCTCTGTCTCGCTGGCTGGCCTGAAGTTCCTCACCAGCAGGTCACTATACTTCAGAAGCCCACCTCCTCTGATCTCCTCTGGGTTATGGGTGGCAATCAGTCGGAAACGCAGATGATCCATGGCTTGCTCAAAGTCCCCGTACATGCACTCTGCTACCACAGTGATGCTGGCCTTGTCCCTTGGGGCCGAACTTGCCCCTGCCCGTGGACAGACTGTGGTTGTCTCTGGTGGCGCTAGTTCCTGAGTAGCAGCAGGTTCAGTCTCTGGGACTCGGTTCCCTGTTGTTTGAAGGGACAATGATTCCTCAGAAGCATCTGAGTCTGGAGGCTTTTTTGAATATTTCACCCTGACTATTTGTTCTACGGTACGGGGTGAGATGTTTTTATCCTGGGATGAAACGGCTGGAGTAAGGTGGTCTGTGAATGTTTTAGTGCCCTCTGCGTTCCTTTGTCTGGACCCTGAGGAAGATGAATAATGGCCTTGATCAGTGTCTAATAAAGAGTGATTTGGTTGAGGTGTTGGAAGTATTTCTATAGGCTCAAACAGCTGTGTTGTAAGATCTGACAAATCTTTTAACAAAGACCATTTTTCAGGGAGTGATGAGATGCTGCTCATCTTCCGTGACATCTTCCTTGGTGGTTTAGGTGAGGGGCAATAGTCAGGGACAATTCCCTGGGATGTATTACAGGTTTTCTTGGCTGGCGGAGGGAATAAATGTTCAAGATGTACGTTTTGTGTGACAGCAGTGCAGGATTGGGATGTGGATTGAGGCATCACTTGAAGTTGCTCTTGCACTGAGTTCTCTGTGAGCAACACTGGGGATGGCTTGATGTCTTTTGACTCAGAGATCAGTGACTCCTCTATGTTACTTTGAGGGTTTACAGATATATTTGACACCAGAGGTTCCATCACGTCTGTCAATATTTTGGAGGAGGATATAAGTGAGGGATAATCTGTATTCTGAACAAATTGCATTTTTTCCTCTACTCTTATCTCAAGTACTGTATCAACCTTTACCACCTCCTCCTCTTCTACCTCTTCCTCATTCTCCAGAGTTCCAAGGTCTAGCTCTGCTCTCTCTAACACTTCCAGTGGCTCTTGTTTTCCAGTTGCATGCACATTCATCGGATGCGATGATTCTTCCTCTTGAACAACAACCTGTTCACTGTGGCACGGACTGTCAGCGAAGCGAGTCATCATTGAATCTTTGTCTTTATCCTCTTTTAGATTCTCAGAGGTGGAAGAATACTGGGGTACCATTATGGTTTTCTCTGCCCCTCTATCTGGATGTAACACAATGCCATTGTGTGACTCCAATCCCTCACACTGAACTCCTTGCCTCCTCTCAGTCTCCCAGTATGACTCCAGCATACGGTCCAATATAATCTGGAAGGAGTCCACACTGAACTCAAACTGGCGTCGCAGGGAACTTACAAACCTGAGCCCCACTGTTTTACCCCTGTTATTGGACAGTGAGATAAGGCTCCAGCGGTCGTGCTCATTGAAGACCTTGACCATCTTCTGCACATAGGCCTCCTTCATGGTGAGGCAGGTGATCTTGCGTCTGTTAACCCCACGGGGAAGGAGGTCACGCAGGCTGCCCAGCACCACCTCCTTGATGACCTGGAAGTCCTCCTGTCTGGGCAGCTCCACTCCAAAGATGATGTCCAGGTCTCTGTAGCCCGTGCCGTTGTCCCTGACCATCACATGGCTGGCGGTGGAGCCATTGAGGCGGATGTCTCTGACCCTGATCTCCCTCTCCAACAGCCGGTCCTTCACTACGTGGATGATGTCCTTGGGTCTAACCTCCAGGGTGGGGAAGTTTCCTCTGCCGTGGATGGGTATTACCTCTGTCAACACCTGGTCCAAAGTCTGGACTTGCTCCAGAGTCAAGTTGTGGAATCTTCTATCCATTTGGAGATCAATTATCTTGGGTTTAACTGCAAAAGGAGACAATATTGTATTTGGAAGAAGCTCGGTAATTTCATGCAACAAAATGTGTGTTCAATGGGAAACATTTTAATGTGTTTTATGACAAGTGAAGAAATACTACTAAGTAATTCATAGTATCATTCATTCACATTGAGTTCAGGGGTGTCTGAAACACAAGAGACACCAAAGACACAGATTGCACAATTAAAAACGAAAAAATATGTCTTGTTACTACTACGCATAAGAGCGGTACACGCACACAGATACACATGCACACAGGGGGGTGGAAGATGTAAAATAAAAAATTCAACAGGAAGGTGACCAGCTTGGAACTTTCTCTTAGAGGATAAGTAATATGACTGAGCATACCTTGACCTTGTTTGCACTTGATCCTGTGATTTGAGGTTATAATGGTTTTATTGTCAACTTAGTAATTGATAAATGAACTCATTGACTAATACTCTTGTGTATAAACAAATCAATAAGGCTATGTAAACATTTTAAAACGATATCCCACAAATCTGGTTAGTTTACTTTTACAGATTTAACTTGAACAGTGGTGGGAGCTCAACACCTGKGGTATATATAGTCTACTTTCCCTCATGTTCCAAAAGTTTGCAAGGACAGTTCTTATGGAATCCATCATGTACTAGAATAATAGTCGCATGCTGCAGAATTTTGGTCTCATGTGCAACCCCATCTCGCCAGCCCGCCCGCCTGCTCCCACTCTTTAGATAAAACCGTATGAGTCATACAGTCACTGAATAAAGCACCTCTCGCTGCGTCTTCTCTTGGATTTTCTGCATGCATGTAAAAAACATAGTCGCCACTTCTCACATATTCACAATTTCTTGTTGTATATTTGAGACATTTGCAATACAAATATTGTATAAAGGCTAAAGCCGGGAGTGTTGTTCTTGATAATCAGATTCGATCTAGTAAAATATTGTGTAGGCTAGCCTATCAATCAGTTCTCTTGAGTTTTTATTTTATTTTACAGTCATTTTTAGCCTATATTCATCGAAATGATGCTGCATGTGCACAGTCTATGCAATTTACCAAAATAATATTTACAAACCCGTTATTAGTCTAGTAAACACTCACAGACTACGTAGGCTATATAAAAATGATTAACAACAAATATTTTATTGAACAGAAACTAATAAAATAGCCTATTTAAAATAAAACATAAAACATGTTGAGTTTAGCCTACACCTATTCTTCCACGTCTTCACCTGATGCAATATTGTAAGGTATAATTTACACACTGGCCAACACTGTTTGCTATTGTTTAATCAATCCGTGGGCAATGCATTTCATTAGCCTACCAAATGTGCATTTGATTGATATTGACATTAAAAAAAAATAAGCACAAACCTTATGCATTTCGAAATGATTCCTGTATTAAATGTAGCATGACAATGATCATACAATTAAATCATAGACTTTAGCCTACTCACCTGACTGCTGAGGAAAGGGTATAACTTAGCCAAAGTATAGTAAGCAAAACAACAATAAGTGATATCCAACAGGTTAAATTGGGATCTCCGACCTGTATACACCGTGCACAGTGCGCTATTATCTTTAGAAGATGTAGGTTCGTGCTTGATCGCTGTCCAACCCAACACGACAGTGGCGCTTAAGGAAACAAACTGAAGTTCTACAGCGCACTGTTTTCTCTCAGCTGCGAGCGTAGTCTAGTTTCCATGGCAATCTGGCGTCACGACTTTAAGGTAACTCACGAAGCTCTGTTTGTTCATTATGGGATTATCTATCTATCAGATATCTACACAATGTATACAAAAATATGTGGACACCGCTTCAAGTTAGTGGATTTGTCTATTTCAGCCACACTTTGCTGACAGGTATGTAAAATCGAGCACACAGCCATGCAATCTCCATAGACAAACATTGGCAGTAGAATGGCCTTACTGAAGAGCTCAGTGAGTGACTTTCAATGTGGTACCGTCATAGGATGCCACCTTACCAACAAGTCAGTTTGTCAAATTTCTGCCCTGCTAGAGCTGCCCCGGTCAACTGTAAGTGCCTGTTATTGTGAAGTGGATGCTTCTAGGAGCAACAAACAGTGCTGAAGCGCGTAGCGTATAAAAATGATCTGTCCCCGGATGCAACACTCACTACTGAGTTCCAAACTGCCTCTGGAAGCAATGTCAGCACAATAACTGTTCATTGGGAGTTTCATGAAATGGGTTTCCATGGCCGAGCAGCTGCACACAAGCCTAAGATCACCATTCACAATGCCAAGTGTTGGCTTGAGGGGTGTAAAGCTTGCCCCTATTGGACTCTGGAGCAGTGGAAATGCGTTCTCTGGAGTGATGACTCACGGGTGACCATCTGACAGTCCGACGGACGAATCTGGGTTTGGCGGAAGCCAGGAGAAAACGCTACCTGCCCGAATGCATAGTGCCAACTGTAAAGTTTGGTGGAGGAATAATGGTCTGGGGCTGTTTTTCATGGTCCAGTCTAGGCCCCTTAGTTCTAGTGAAGGGAAATCTTAACGCTACAGCGTACAATGACATTCTAGACAATTCTGYGCTTCCAACTTTGTGGCAACAGTTTGGGGAAGGCCCTTTCCTGTTTCAGCATGACAATGCCCCCGTTTACAAAGCAAGGTCCATACCGAAATAGTTTGTTGAGATCGGTGTGGAAGAACTTGACTGGCCTGCACAGAGCCTTGACYTCAACTCCATCGAACACCTTTGGGATGAATTGGAACGCCGACTGCAAACCACGCCTAATTGCCCAACATCAGTGCCCGACCTCACTAATTTTCTTGTGGCTTAATGGAAGCAAGTCCCCACAGCAATGTTCCAACATCTAGTGGAAAGCCTTCCCAGAAGAGCAGAGGCTGTTATAGCAGCAAAGGGGACACTAACTCCATATTAATGTTCAGGATTTTGGAATGAGATGTTCGAGGAGCAGGTGTCCACATACTTTTGGTGATGTAGTGTATCTATCTATCTCGTCTGTCTGTCTGTCAAGTGATTAGTGATGCACTGGTGTGACATTTTATATTAGACAGATACACAGATTCAAAGAAATGTAAACTGTGTAGGTAGCCCTATCCACACCACAAAGAATAATTATGTTTGCAATGTTTTCAACATTTGTAAATAGATGTGCTCTAAAGGCTAATGTGAAGGGCTGAAACGATGTGCAAGTAGTCTACAACTCCACTCAGATGACAATTCAGAAAATGATTGTAGGAGTCTAGGATAGTGTTATAAGAGGGTCTGTGCCTGTTCAAGGTCAAATCATGACCTTAGTGATCTTCAGKTCGGAAAGTCGGAATTCTAGAAAGATGCCCGAGTTCCCGACTTGGAATTCTGAGTTGGATGACCATTCAAAACTATTTTCCCCAGTCAGTGCTCGTTTTCTCCCCGAGTTCCCAGTTGTCTTGAACGCACTGAAGTCTGAGATTTCCGAGTTCCCAGTTGTTTTGAAAGCAGCATCAGTATCATTTAGGGGTGATTGAGCAGACCTTTACAGAGCACTGCAGGAGGAGCTTGGGAGGTATGCACTGGCTGAGCTGCTGCAAAGAGGGTGAATATCATATCAGACAGAGGGTGAGTCATCCTCTCGCTCACTGCCGTGATCCAGAGACGCAAACCTAAACATCAATCAAGCTCGCTCACCGCCCACACCTCAGTTACACCACCGCCTGTCTGACGAGAACCCCCAGCCCCTAACCTGATTGGATTGTCTCTGCACTGACATACCACCAGAGATAAGGGATGGAGGGAGGAATATTACTATATAAACTGTACACATAATATATTGTAGAAAATGTAACAATCCATCTTAGTATTCAATGTCAGAACTTTACACGTCCATTCAGTCATCCACTGATAAAAATAAGGTTGTTAGTGACGTCAATTGGAACGCACAGAACGCACCCTTGAACATGTGACCGTGACGTATTATATTTGGGTAGTGTAGCCGGAAGTATCAACGAGAGGAATATCTGAAGAAGAAAAGCTTTTGCATTACTTCTAAATCGAGAAGAAAAACAATAACAATACATTCATTCTCGGACCATCAAGGAGCCTACYAGCATGTCGAATATGGAGAGTATCCTTTCGGAAATGTTTGCTAGCTACTACGTTAGATCCATTAAATTGCCACCAGGAAATTTAGACAAAGTGAAAGGCCTGTTGTTTTAGTCTGTGACTCGTCTGAATATGAATTTCAAAAGCCATATATCAGGTTTCGATTCGTATTTATGCTTATAGTCTATACTTGGATGGCTTGGTGACAAAGATAAACGCTTGTTTGCTGTTATTGGTATTGTGCATCTGCCATGGGTATAACAGTCAGTACAACACGTTTAGTAAACAAGCTTACTTTCGTCTGAAGACACCCATTGCCTGGTAGCATGGCTGGCATTTCCATTTTATTCACATGATTACATCACAGGTATTTTAGTTCTGTGGTGGGAGCACACCATCGATTAAGGTTTGTAAAGAGAGTACCAACAAGGGGCACAAATACTTGAAGCTTCAGTTATGTAGCTATGGCATTTTGAAACCGTATTTAAATAGGCAATCAGCAGTCGCTACATCCAATTGTGGACTTGTAAATCAATGATATGTACCCATTGATTCTTGAAGAATATAACTTATAAATGCCTCGAGCTGAGTTCAACTTTCCTACCCCATCAGAACCCAAAATATAACCTTGTTTTACTCCAATGTTTGTAAACAAACACTGTAAAGCCTCAAAACATGGTTAAAACAATCATTTTGATATGGATGGTCAGTCCTAGCATCCATAGCTATGTCTATACGTTTTAGTGGTTACTTTTCTCCAGGCCCATCCCTCAGCTTTTTACCAAAACCTTTTGTTATTTTTGAACTGCTGATTGGCCCTTTAACTTCCCATCCCAGAGCATCTCTTCAATCTCAAGTTTGCAGCCAAAGAACTGCAACGAAGCTCTAAGAAATGTGACAAAGAGGAAAAGGCAGAGAAGGCCAAAGTCAAAAAAGTAAGTAGGCCTTTTACCTCATTAGTCAATCCTCCAATCACCTCATCTTAGCTCTGAACAGCTCAACTGAGAATGTAGTGACTGAACCTTTATCCTCACCGTAGGCTATCCAAAAAGGAAATGTGGAAGTGGCACGAATCCATGCGGAAAACGCCATCAGACAGAAGAACCAGTCGGTCAACTTCCTAAGGATGAGTGCTAGGATTGATGCAGTGGCCGCCAGGGTCCAAACAGCAGTCACAATGAACAAGGTGCAGTTGTTTTACATACCTACGTCCTACAAGACTTCATACAACGACATTCTTGGTTTGAGACATTGATTCTGCTTAAGATGGGCCCACTTTTACTTTGGAGGGAAAATTTGGTGCAATATCTGTAAAAGAGTGCTAGGTTACTACTGCAACAATTGCTGGTTCCAACCACACAGCAAGGTACCTTTTCTATTTTAGTAATGTTCGTTCATTTTACAGGTCACTAAATCTATGGCTGGAGTGGTGAAAGGCATGGATGCCACACTGAAGAGTATGAACCTGGAGAAGGTAACGTGTGTATTTTTTAATTTTATTTGGATCCCCATTTGCTATTGCAAAACCAGCAGCTATTCTTCCACACAAAACATGGCACAATACAGAACATTCATAGATAAGAACAGCTCAAGGACAGAACTACATACATTTTAAAATGTCACACACAGCCTCCATATCAGTACAGCCGTCTTCATCGACCTGGCCAAGGCTTTCGACTCTTGTCAATCACCGCATTCTTATCGGCAGACTCAATAGCCTTGGTTTCNTGTGTGTGTGTGTGTGTGTGTGTGTGTGTGTGTGTGTGTGTGTGTGTGTGTGTGTGTGTGTGTGTGTGTGTGTGTGTGTGTGCACGCACTTGCTCCTAGTCAAATACATTAATTTGATAGTTGTCACACTTATGACGGTATACATGTTATGTTCTTCACCCTCTGAGAGGGAAATTTGTTAATGAATGTCTGATCTCTCTAGATCTCCGGCCTCATGGACAAGTTTGAGCATCAATTTGAGACGTTAGATGTACAGACCGCTCAAATGGAGGACACCATGAGTAGCACAACCACACTAACCACCCCACAGGTAATGATGCTTTTCTGGGCTCCTGCTAGACAGACCTTTGGTCTTTGACCAGATCTGTGGCCTTTGATCTTCAAGTCTGTAACATTAAATACATACAAGTGCAGATCATGACAAGATACATTTATTGAGATTAGTTTATTCTGCTCTGTTCACAATCAATGGAGACTAACAGTCAGCGACGTGTGTTTCAGAATCAAGTGGATTCACTGATGCACGAATTAGCTGATGAAGCAGGGTAAGAATTCTTTATTTTGTGGTTCTCTATTGTTGAAAAAAAAATGTGTCTTTTAAAAGTGAGAAAATTTATGCATATCAATTTGTGTGTAGGTTGGACCTGAACATGGAACTCCCACAGGGACAGACTGGATCAGTGGGCACCAGTGTAGCGTCAGCAGAGCAGGTACAGGAACAGGCCCTAAACAACAGCTATTATAAACCCTACCACACTTTCAATTGTCTACTTAACATGATCTTTCAAATAAATTATTGGGATAATAGAGCAATGATAACAATGCTGATATGATTATAGTAGCTGTGTCTCAGGCTTGCAAAAAATGGTCCTTAGCCCCAACCCCTGCCCCTTCTCACACAAGAATGAAAATGTTGAGTTTTTAGAGATCTGTAACATTGCCTGTTATCTTTTGTTCTCAGGATGAGCTGTCTTCAAGGCTTGCCAAACTCCGAGACCAAATGTAAAGGAAGAACTCAGTCTGAGACCTCAACTGCAGAGCTTCAGGTTACAAGACCTGCTCTGTTCTTTTCATAATGTCTTCGTCTCACTCCTTTTAGTTTTTCTCTTTGATGATTCTACTGTATCCTGTTTGAGAGGTTTGAACTTGGGTCCTTATTGGTGTTCTTAATTTACTGTTGTATATAGAGAGTATCAAGTTACAGGAATATTAGCCACCCGCCTACGAACACTAAAACAAAGACTTATTGGTTATGGAAAATGAATTCAATCTTTGAAATAATATATATTATAACTGGGATGGTTGCGTCTGCGACTGATGCTTTTTGTACGTCCATTTTTTGTGTGTGTTGTAGTTTGGCAGGTCTCTTGTCTTAAGAGGAAAGTGCAATGTTATATTTGTTTCTTTCTGGTGTCTCTCCTTTTAGACATTTTCTCATACAATAATTTATTCACGTGAAAAATTGTGTTTCAAAAATCTCATATCCTGTATCAGAACAGCATTGTTTGAAGGAGATATTGGTTGGTTGATTCTTACATTTGATTGATAACTCTTGGGATGTCATTTTTTTGTCCACACTGATTAGGTTATTAGATAATACAATTTTATAACACTTTTAACCTATTGTACCATTATCTTTTTCAGTCTCATTTCCATGTGTCTCACCCTATGTGTGTATGCAACCAATGTTGAAAATAATAGGGTTTAAAGATGAAAATATTGAATGCATGTCTGACATGTCAACATTGCATACATTACAAAAAACATCCCCTAGATTTGACACTCTGGAACTGACTGGAACACACCCACTTTTCCCCCCATGGCATCTTTCACCCACGCGTTTCCATTGCTTTGGTTGAATTTTATTGACCTCTTTATTGCATCTATTCTTGGGCCACGTTAGGTGGCCCCTCCCCGCTGGTAGTCACGTGAAATATGTTGAAGAAGCTTTAGCAAAACGGTACAGTATAAAGATAGGCATAAACTGCACCAATAAAAGCCCATATCACGCTTGTAGGTGATGTTGGCTAGCTAAGCACATGTGCATTAACGTCATCGGGTCTAACGGGCGTCTGGCGCCGAACTGAACATGTGCAGGCCGTCAAAACAAAGACACTCCTTTGATATAAAGTTGTTTTTGATGAAATAAAAATGTGTCAGTTTGTCACTTTCACAAGGTTGGAGTAATAACATGTTCAACTACTTAAGACATTGGCTCCAATCTAGGTTGTGCCAACTAAAAAATAATTGGTCACTTCTCTCATTGACCTCTCAAACCCCAAACCCCAGCCTGCTTCGCAAGCATTCCCGGAAGTCTCGCGATGTTTGCAAACTGTTGCTGTAGCTAGCTACTCAAGTAACCAAATATTTACAACTTTTTTTCTGTTTTATTTTACGGACCTCGACCAGTCCTTTCAGGTGATAAAGCATCAGATGRCCCGTCGGTTGTATAATTAAGGAATAAGGCCCAAGGGGTTGAATGCTGATTGGCTGACCGCTATGGTATATCAGACTGTATACCACGTGTATGACAAAACATTTATTTTTACTGCTCTAATTACGTTGGTAACCAGTTTATAATAGCAACAAGGCACCTTGGGGGTTTGTGGTATATGGCCAATATACCACGGCTAAGGGCTGTATCCAGGCACTCTGCATTGCATTGTGCATAAGAACAGCCCTTAGCTGTTCTTATTGGCCATATATCACAACACCTCCTGCCTTATTGCCTAATTATACCGCAGTGTGGGAAACGCATATTAACGCCCATTGTGTACGTTGTCCATGCAACGTCAATGGGCCGCGTGGTGCATTCTGGGTGATTGTGGGACATTAGCATGAATTTCGTCAACAAGAAGTACAACATAAATACAGAGCTGTGATATAATTCACTTGTTCTCTGAAATATGGTAAAGCTTTGTAATCGTGACATTGCGTACTTTTGAGGAAAACAGGCAGGTTTCTTGACACATGCCACTTTTAAAACAACTGGGAAATCTCAGACTTCAGTACTTTCAAGAGTCAAGACAACTGGGAACTCTGGGGGGAGGAAAAACTAGCTCTGACTGGGAAATGTCGGTTTGAAAGGTCATCCAACTCGGGCATCTTTATAGAGCTCCGGCTTTCTGACCTGAAGGACACTGACATCATGATTTGACCTTGTTTTTTCCCAGAGTTCCCAGTTATTTTGAACACGGCATGAGAAATCTAGAAAATAACGAGGTCAAATCATGATGTCATTGTCATTCAGGTCGGAAAGCCGGAGCTCTAGAAAGAGGCCGGAATTGGAATTCCGAGTTTGATGACTGTTCAAATCRATTTTTCCCTGTCGGAGCTCTTTTTTTTTTCAGAGTTCCCAGTTGTTTTGAACGCGGTACCAGTTGTCTTGAAAGCACCATCATACCCTGACTTTGAGAATGGATTGCGTGATGATTAGCTTAGCAAACGCGTGACGCAGCATGACAATGTGAACACGATTGGTCGACAGTCTGCTAGGTGAGGCGATCCTCCATTCCTTTCCTATTTTATTTTTTTATTTAACTTTTATTTAACCAGGTAGGCCAGTTGAGAACAAGTTCTCATTTACAACTGCGACCTGGCCAAGATAAAGCCGTGCGACAAAAAACAACACAGAGTTAAACATAGGATAAACAAAAGTACAGTCAATAACACAATAGAAAAATCTATATACAGTGTGTGCAAATGGAGTAAGGAGGTAAGGCAATAAATAGGCCATAGTGGCGAAGTTATTACAATTTAGCAAATTAACACTGAAGTGATAGATGTGCAGATGATGATGTGCAAGTAGAAATACTGGTGTGCAAAAAAAGTAAATGAAAACAATATGGGGATGAGGTAGGTAGTTGGGTGGGCTATTTACAGATGAGCTATGTACAGCTGCAGCGATCAGTAAACTGATCAGATAGCTGATGCTTAAAGTTAGTGAGGGAGATATAAGTCTCCAACTTCAGTGATTTTTGCAATTCGTTCCAGTCATTGGCAGCAGAGAACTGGGAGGAAAGGTGGCCAAAGTGGGTGTTGGCCTTGGGGATGACCAGTGAGATATACCTGCTGGAGCGCGTGCTACGGGTGGGTGCTGTTATGGTGACCAGTGAGCTGAGATAAGGGGATTCCTATCTTCTCCTTTTTCTAATAGAGTACCGCAGTATGAGTCATAATAGCTATTTCGCTTGTGCTCAGAGCCAGGGCATGTATTTACCTACATTTAGTTCAATGGAAATGGCTGCCGTTTTACGGGCTCCTAACCAGTTGTGCTATTGTTTGTTTTTTTGCGTTATTTGTAACATAATGTTTCTGCCACTGTCTCTTATGACCGAAAAGAGCTTCTGGATATCAGAACAGCGATTACTCACCTCGTACTGGACAAAGATTTTTTCTTTAACGAGTCGGACACAAAGGATTTACTTCAGACACTGGACGAGGCCCAAATCCCCGTCATTCGCATGAAGAAGAGACAAGATATAGGGGTCGTAGGTCGGATGCCTTGTAAGAATCCGACAGCGAGTGGGTAACCCACCTCTAGAATCAGTCCTATTAGCCAACGTGCAATCATTGGATAATAAACAGGATGAGCTCTGATACAAGACTATCCTACCAACGGGATATTAAAAACTGTAGTATCTTATGTTTCACAGTCGTGGCTGAAAGACAACATGGATAACACACAGCTGGCTGGGTTTTCCGTGCATTGGCAAGATAGAACAGCTGCCTCCAGTAAGATAAGGGTCTGAGTCTATTTGACAATAACAGCTGGTGCACGAAATCTAATATTAATGAAGTCTCAAGGTTTTGCTCGCCTGAGGTAGAGTATCTCATGATAAACTGTAGACCACACTATTTACCAAGAGAGTTTTCATCTATATTTTTCGTAGCTGTCTATTTACCACCACAAACCAATGCTGGTACTAAGACCACACTCAATGAGCTGTATACGGCCATAAACAAACAAGAAAATGTTCATCCAGAGGCGGCACTCTTAGTGGCCGTGGACTTTAATGCAGGGAAACTYAAATCTATTTGACCTAATTTCTACCAGCATGTTACATGTGCAACCAGAGGGAAAAAAACTCTAGACCACCTTTACTCCACACACAGAGATGCGTACAAAGCTCTTCCTCGCCCTCCATTTGGCAAATCTGACAATAACTCTATCCTCCTGATTCCTGCTTACAAGCAAAAACTAAAGCAGGATGTACCAGTGACTCGCTCAATACGGAAGTGGTCAGATGATGCAGACGATAAGCTACGTGACTGTTTTTCTAGCACAGACTGGAATATGTTCCRGGATTCTTATGATGGCATTGGGGAGTACACCACATCAGTCACTGGCTTCATCAGTAAGTGCATCGATGACGTCGTCCCCACAGTAACCGTACATTCATACCCCAACCAGAAGCCATGGATTATAAGCAACATCCGCACTGAGCTAAAGAGTAGAGCTGCCGCTTTCAAGGAGCGGGACTAACCTGGATGCTTATAAAAAATCCCACAATGCCCACCGACGAACCATCAAACAGGCAAAGCGTCAATACATGATTCGAGCACAATTCCCCCAGTAGAGGGAAATGTTGATAGTGTTAACTAAAGGGGAAAATTCTAGAAAGTTGAGTGAAGTTCAATCTCCTGCTTCTCTGTGCGGCCTGATATTTCTTCTGCACAGCAGTCAGAGGGGAGCTGCTCTAATGGTTAAATAGGAAAATGGTTCCAATAGTTTTTCCAGCATTCATTTTTCCCATAGAGGATTTTAGAAACCCTTCAAATAAGGGCTGTGTTTCATGTAGGCTTACCCTGATTTGACATTTTGATAACAATGTAAATCTCTCGGACAAGGTTACTTTTATCAATATATTCAGCTCTATTTACTCTCAGATTCGAAAATGCTAATTTAGCATCAAAGTAGACATCATGCAAGACTACAAATCCCAGTCAGCTCCTGCACGTCAGCTCTAGCTGACACCTTTGCTAACAGATATTGTGTCAATTTAAATCTTGCACAAGACAGTTCACAGAACTGTCCATTTAAAGAAATGTAGCTGATTTATTCATGACAAAATGTATCTAACATTAGATAGCTAATCCAGAGATTCTTACCTTTGCCTCAATATGGATGTCTCGTCCAGATAATGATATTTCTAGTTCTTTATGATAGCCACATTAGCAGCTAATTAGCATTTCATTTTGATGGGATAAATACAGGCGAATATATTGATAAATCACCTTGTCCTAGAGAGATTTAAATGGTTATCAAAACATCATGCCAGGGTAAGTTTACATGAAACACAGACCTTATTTTAAGTGTTTCTAAAATCCCATATGGGAAAAATGAATGATGTGAAAACAATTGTAACCATTTCCTTGTTTGACCGCAATGTTTTATGGGTATTATGACTGTGGTACTTTGATGTATATCTCCGGTATCCCTTCTTGCAGTGGTGGTGCAAATGCTTTCATTTACATTTTTCACATAGCCCAGATATACAGTATCTGGCCCGCTTGTCAAATAATCTTGATATCTATACTAAACATAAATATAAACGCAACATGCAACAATTTCTAAGATTGTACTGAGTTACAGTTCATATAAGAAATCAGTCAATTGAAAAAAATGAATGAGGCCCTAATCTATGGATTTCACATGACTGGGAATACAGATATGCATCTGTTGGTCACAGATACTGTACCTTTTAAATAAGAGTAGGGGCCTGGATCAGAAAACCAGCCAGTATTCAGTGTGACCACCATTTTCCTCATGCAGCGCGACACATCTCCTTCACATAGAGTTGATCAGGCTGTTGCTTGTGACCTGTGGTATGTTGTCTAACTCCTCTTCAATGGCTGTGTAAAGTTGCTGGATATTGGCGGGAAACTGGAACACGCTGTCATACACATCGATCCAGAGCATCCCAAACATGCTCAATGGGTGACATGTCTAGTGAATATGCAGGCCATGGAAGAACTGGGACATTTTCAGCTTCCATGAATTGTGTACAGATCCTAGTGACATGGGGCCGTGCATTATCTTGCTGAAACATGAGGTGATAGCGGCGGATGAATGGCACGACAATGGGCCTCATGATTTCGTCAAGGTATCTCTGTGCATTCTAATTGCCATCGATAAAATGCAATTGTGTTAGTTGTCCGTAGCTTATGCCTGCCCATAACATAACCCCCCAGCCACCATGGGGGCCGGTTGGAAGCACTGCCAAATTCTCTAAAACGATGTGAGAAATAAGCATTTCATTATCTGGTAACAGCTCTGGTGGACATTCCTGCAGTCAGCATACCATTTGCACGCTCCCTCAACTTGAGACATCTGTGGCATTATATTGTGTGACAAAACTGCACATTTTACAGTGGCCTTTTATTGTCCCCAGCACAAGGGGCACCTGTGTAATGATCATGATGTTTAATCAGCTTCTTGATATGTCACACCTGTCAGGTGGATGAATTATCTTGGCAGAGGATAAAATTCTCACTAACAGGGATGTAAACCAATTTGTGCACAAAATGTGAGAGAAATGTGAGAAAATATTTCTGGTGTCTTTTATTTCAGCTCATGAAATATGGGACCAAAACATTACATGTTGCATTTATATTTTTGTTCAGTGTAGATAATTGACTGGTATCATATAGCTAATATCATATGTTTGCTACATTACTGTTTAGTTTGGGTGATACTTACTAGCTACACCGGCTAATAACAAACGTTCCCACAAAACTAACGTTTTCCTAGGAATGTTCATGTGACCTTCAAGGAATATTTTCAAGAGATCATCCCCTTAATGTCAAATAGAATTTACCCAGAACATGACTACCTTGTTCTCAGAATTTAAGATACTAATGTTCTAGACAATTTTCATGGGAAAGTTGCAAGAACATTCATATGTCCAGTTTTCTGTGGGTTAGAAGAATATTCCATCAATGTCACACTAAACAAACACATAACATGGTTGCCATGTTCTCAGAATATAAAATATGAATAACCTAGACCAGTGGCCACCAATAGGGTTGGGCGAAATGACACATCGTCCCATCGACCTGTCCAAACATAGTTGATGTCACGTTCCTGACCTTATTTCCTTTGTTTAGTCTTTGTTTAGTTGGTCAGGACGTGAGCTGGGTGGGTATATTCTATGTTATGTGTTTCATTGGTTTAGGGTTGTCTAATTGGCCTGATATGGTTCTCAATCAGAGGCAGGTGTTTTACGTTGTCTCTGATTGGGAACCATATTAAGGTAGGCTGTTCTCACTGTTTGTTTGTGGGTGATTGTTCCTGTTCGTTGCGTTCTTTGTTTTATAGGTTCACATGTTCAGGAACTGTAGTGTCGTTGGGTTTTGTTTTGTTTATTGTTTTGTTCGTTGTAAAAGAAGTATTCAAATAAATATGGATACATACCACGCTGCGATTTGGTCCTCCTCTCCTTCATCCAACAAYGAGAGTCGTTACAGAATCACCCACCATAATCGGACCAAGCAGCGTGGTAATTGGCAGCAGCGACAGCAGCAGCAGCGGCCCATTACGCAGGACTCGTGGACTTGGGAGAAGGATCTGGGCTATACAACCTGGGAGGAAATAGAGCACTGGTCGATCGATCCAGAGAGAGTGCCGGAGCCCGCCTGGGATTCGTTGGAACAGTGCGAGGAGGGATACAGGAGAATGGAGGAACGGAGACGTTATCAAGGTACGCGGCTAGCACGGAAGCCTGTGAAGCAGCCCCAAAAATTTATTGGGGGGGGATAAAGGGGAGTGTGGCGAAGTCAGGTAGGAGACCTGCGCCAACTTCCCGGGCTTACCGTGGAAAGCGAGAGTACGGGCAGACACTGTGTTATGCGGAAGAGCGCACGGTGTCTCCTGTATGTGTGCATAGCCCGGTGCGGTACATCCCAGCACCACGTATCGGCCGGGCTAGATTGAGCATTGAGCCAGGTGCCATGAAGCCGGCTCAACGTATCTGGTCTCCAGTACGTCTCCTCGGGCCGGTGTACATGGCACCAGCCTTACGCATGGTGTCCCCGGTTCGCCAGCACAGCCCAGTGCGGGTTATTCCACCTCCCCGCACTGGTCGGGCTACGGGGAGCATTCAACCAGGTAAGGTTGGGCAGGCTGGGTGTTCAAGGGAGCCAGTACGCCTTCACAGTCCGGTATATCCGGCGCCACCTCCTTGCCCCAGCCCAGTACCACCAGTGCCTACACCACGTACCAGGCTTCCAGTGCGTCTCCAGAGCCCTGTTCCTCCTCCACGCACTCGCCCTGTGGTGCGTGTCTCCAGCCCAGTACCACCAGTGCCTACACCACGCACCAAGCCTCCTGTGCGTCTCCAGAGCCCTGTGCACCCTGTTGCTGCTCCCCGCACTAGCCCTGAGGTGCGTGTCCTTAGCCCGGTACCACCAGTTCCGGCACCACGCACCAGGCCTACTGTGCGCCTCAGCAGGCCAGAGTCTGCCGTCTGCCCAGCGCCGCCTGCGCTGCCCGTCTGCCCAGCGCCGCGCGGCGCCCGTCTGCCCAGCGCCGCCTGCGCTGCCCGTCTGCCCAGCGCCGCCTGCGCTGCCCGTCTGCCCAGCGCCGCCTGCGCTGCCCGTCTGCCCAGCGCCGTCTGAGCTGCCCGTCTGCCCAGCGCCGCCTGAGCTGCGCCCAGGGGGGAGCTGCCCCTCAGTCCGGAGGCGCCCATCAGTACAGTGGGGTTATTTTGGTGGGTAGTTAATAGGAGGAGGCCACGGAAGCGGCGATTAACTATGGTGGGGTGGGGGCCACGTCCAGCGCCAGAGCCAGAGCCGCCACCGTGGACAGATGCCCACCCAGACCCTCCCCTATAGGTTCAGGTTCTGCGGCCGGAGTCCACACCTTGGGGGGGGGGGACTGTCACGTTCCTGGCCTTATTTCCTTTGTTCAGTCTTTGTTTAGTTGGTCAGGACGTGAGCTGGGTGGGTATATTCTATGTTATGTGTTTCATTGGTTTAGGGTTGTCTAATTGGCCTGATATGGTTCTCAATCAGAGGCAGGTGTTTTACGTTGTCTCTGATTGGGAACCATATTAAGGTAGGCTGTTCTCACTGTTTGTTTGTGGATGATTGTTCCTGTTCGTTGCGTTCTTTGTTTTATAGGTTCACATGTTCAGGACTGTAGCGTCGTTGGTTTYGTTTTGTTTATTGTTTTTGTTCGTGTAAAAGAAGTATTCAAATAAATATGGATACATACCACTCTGCAATTTGGTCCTCCTCTCCTTCATCCAACGACGAGAGTCGTTACAGTTGATATAAGATTGAATCATCTTAATTTTTTTACCTGGGGCAGGGGGATGTCGTTGAGTTGCCTAGCAATGCAGTAAACAATCTGTAATGCAGCCTGTGTCATGCACAGTGTCGACCCATCATTCAGGGCCTCACTTGAGCCCCAGCTGTTTATCAAAATATATATATATATATATACAGTGGGGAGAAGAAGTATTTGAGACACTGCCGATTTTGCAGGTTTTCCTACTTACAAAGCATGTAGAGGTCTGTAAATTTTTTAATCATAGTAACACTTCAACTGTGAGGACGGAATCTAACAAAAATCCAGAAATGTATGATTTTTTAAGTTAATTATTTTGCATTTTATTGCATTGACATAACTTTTGATCACCTACAACCATAAGAATCATGTAGGTAACCAAGTGTTAAACAAATCAAAATATATTGGATTGGTTCAAAGTAGCCACCTCTTTGCCTTGATCCCTGCGGTTAGGCAACCCCTCCTGTCCAGAACCCTGCTGCTTTTCAACTCTTAATGACGGCTATGATTAAGCCAACTGATATTTATTCCCTGATTATTATTTGACCATGCTTGTCATTTAATGAAGCATTTTGAAAATCTTGGCTCTCATCTAATTCTCTCTTTCTTTCTCTCTCTCGGAGGACCTGAAGCCTTAGGACCATACGTCAGGAACTACGCGGGCATGATGCTCCTCTTGCTGTCCCCAGTCCCTGGCCTTTGCTGCTATCTCAGTTTCAATGTTCTGTCGCTGCGGTTATGGACCGCCACCTGTCCAGACCTGCTATTTTTCAACTCTTAATGAATCGGCTATGAAAGCAAACTGACAATTCATTCAATGATTAATTATTTGACCATGCTTTGTCACTTATGAATATTTGAACATCTTGGCATAGTCTTTATAATCTCACCAGCACAGCCAGAAGAGGACTGGCACCGCCGTCATAGCCTGGTGTTCCTCTCTAGGTTCTTCCTAGGTTTTGGCCTTTCTAGGGAGTTTTCCTAGCCACCTGTGCTTCTACACTGGCATTGCTTCTGTTTTGGGGTTTTAGGCTGGGTTTCTGTACAGCACTTCGAGATCATAGCTGACTGTACGAAGGGCTTATAATAAAATAACCTTGAATTTGATTTGATCACAGCTTGGCCCACTATTGGCATTCTCTCAACCAGCTTCAGGAGGTAGTTATGTGAATGCTTTAAAATGAAACAGGTGTGCCTTTTTTAATTTGTGCAATTTCTTTCCTCCTTAATGCGTTTGAGCCAAATCAGTTGTGTTGTTACAGGTAGGGATGGTATAACAGAAGATAGCCCTATTTGGTAAAAGACCAAGTTTCATATTATGGCAAGAACAGCTCAAATAAGCAAAAAGAAACGACAGTCAATCATTACTTTAAGACATGAAGGTCAATCAATCCATAACATTTCAAGAACTTTGAAAGTTTCTTCAGGTGCAGTCGCAAAAACCATCAAGCGCTATGATGAAACTGGCTCTCATGAGGACCGCCACAGGAAAGGAAGACCCAGAGTTACCTCTGCTGCAGAGGATAAGTTCATTAKAGTTAACTGCACTTCAGATTGCAGCCCAAATTAATGCTTCACAGAGTTCAAGTAACAGACATATCTCAACATCAATTGTTCAGAGGAGACTGTGTGAATCAGGCCTTTGTGGTCAAATTGCTGCAAAGAAACCACTACTAAAGGACACCAATAAGAAGAAGAGACTTGCTTGGGCCAAGAAACAGAAGCAATGGACATTAGACCGGTGGAAATCTGTCCTTTGGTCTGATGAGACCGCCATGTCTTTGTGAGAAGCAGAGTAGGTGAAAGGATGATCTCTGTGTGGTCCCCACCGAGAAGCATGGACGAGGAGGTGTGATGGTGTGGGGGTGCTTTGCTGTTGACACTGTCTGTAATTTATTTATAAAATAAAGAAAAACCCTTGAATGAGTAGGTGTGTCCAAACTTTTGACTGGGACTGCACATATTTTTGGGGGAGGGGGGGCCTGTTTTGCATGTTATTTTGGCATTAATACGTGTCACATATCAGTTTTTTGCTTTCTTGAGTAAGGCAGCTCCAAAATGCAGGTGTTTTAGCCTAGCTCAGTGGTTTCTATGGTGGTGGGGCAGCTAGCGGAAATACGGAGCGTAGGAGTTAGTAATCTTCTCTAGTTGTGCTGTGATTGGCACAATGTTCTGTCACTCATGACACTACTTAACCGCAAAATCTATAGGGAGCGCTCGAAAATTCAAGCCCCTTGGGTGCTGCCATAGTTACATTAGAAGTGCCCATCCAAGAAGGATCAAGGTCATTGGCCACAAATAAAATGACGTCAAATCACGTTATATCTACCGTAGGTTTGATTGGACTGATCATGTCAACATCATACTTTCAAAATCTTAGCTAGCAAGCTAGCAGTCATCATCAGGAATCAAGTCGACAATCTACTGGCTAATCCTTTTCAATCCTTGTCATATGAAGATCAATTATGAGGAGAAATTATAGATAAAACGTATCAGTGCTCATCGGCTATTGAACATAAACATTACACAACAAGTTGGAAATCGCARATTCAACAATGAGTGGTTTGGAAGGAATCAGTAGCTAACTGCAAGCATTGCAAAGCAATCACTAGCCTGCTATTCAGTGGAGTGTGTTTGTGCTCCAATTATGGGTTTAAGGGTCTCTTTTCCAGGCTTAAAATGATAAACATTCAACATTGACCATGCTGTCAATACAGTGAGGGAAAAAGTATTTGATCCCCTGCTGATTTTGTACGTTTGCCCACTGACAAAGATATGATCAGTCTATAATTTTAATGGTAGGTTTATTTGAACAGTGAGAGACAGAATAACAACAAAAATATCCAGAAAAATGCATGTCAAAAATGTTATAAATTGATTTGCATTTTAATGAGGGAAATAAGTATTTGACCCCTTCTCAATCAAAAAGATTTCTGGCTCCCAGGTGTCTTTCATACAGGTAACGAACGGAGATTAGGAGCACACTCTTAAAKGGAGTGCTCCTAWTCTCAGTTTCTTACCTGTATAAAAGATACCYGTCCACAGAAGCAATCAATCAATCAGATTCCAAASTCTCCAMCATGGCCAAGACCAAAGAGCTCTCCAAGGATGTCAGGGACAAGATTGTAGACCTACACAAGGCTGGAATGGGCTACAAGACCATCGCCAAGCAGCTTGGTGAGAAGGTGACAACAGTTTCTGTGATTATTCGCAAATGGAAGAAACACAAAAGACCTGTCAATCTCCCTCAGCCTGGKGCTCCATGCAAGATCTCACCTCRTGAAGTTGCAATGATCATGAGAACRGTGAGGAATCAGCCCAGAACTACACAGGAGGATCTTGTCAATGATCTCAAKGCAGCTGGGACCATAGTCATCAAGAAAACAATTGGTAACACACTATGCCGTGAAGGACTGAAATCCTGCAGCGCCCGCAAGGTCCCCCTGCTCAAGAAAGCACATATACATGCCCGTCTGAAGTTTGCCAATGAACATCTGAATGATTCAGAGGACAACTGGGTGAACGTGTTGTGGTCAGATGAGACCAAAATGGAGTTCTTTGTTCATCAACCCACTTGCCGTGTTTGGAGGAGGAGGAATGCTGCCTATGACCCCAAGAAACCATCCCCACCGTCAAACATGGAGGTGGAAACTTATGCTTTGGGGGTGTTTTTCTGCTAAGGGACAGGACAACTTCACCGCATCAAAGGGACGATGGACGGGGCCATGTACCGTCAAATCTTGGGTGAAAACCTCCTTCCTCAGCCAGGGTATTGAAAATGGGTCGTGGATGGTATTCCAGCATGACAATGACCCAAAACAACAGGCCAAGGCAACAAAGGAGTGGCTCAAGAAGAAGCACATTAAGGTCCTGGAGTGGCCTAGCCAGTATCCAGACCTTAATCCCATAAGAAATCTGTGGAGGGAGCTGAAGGTTCGAGTTGCCAAACGTCAGCCTCAAAACCTTAATGACTTGAAGAAGATCTGCAAAGAGGGAGTGGACCAAAATCCCTCCTGAGATGTGTGCAAACCTGGTGGCCAACTACAAGAAACGTCTGACCTCTGTGATTGCCAACAAGGGTTTTGCCACCAAGTACTAAGTCATGTTTTGCAGAGGGGTCAAATACTTATTTCCCTCATTAAAATGCAAATCAATTCATAACATTTTTGACATGCGTTTTTCTGGATTTTTTTGTTGATATTCTGTCTCTCACTGTTCAAATAAACCTACCATTAAAATTATAGACTGATCATTTCTTTGTCAGTGGGCAAACGTACAAAATCAGCAGGGGATCAAATACTTTTTTCCCTCACTGTATAGCATGACTTCTGCCCCATTCAAAACAACTTGAAACTCGGAACTGGGAAATCTCAGACCTCAGTGTGTTCAATACAACTGGGAACTCTGTACAACTGGGAACAATACAACTGGGAACTCACTGATGTCATGATTAAACTTTTTTCTTTTTTTCTCTCGAGTTCCCAGTTGTCTTGAAAGCACCATAAATCCAGAGAATGCCAGACTTTGATGACAAAGATTGTGCACAAAGGACCACCGTGCCACCTTCCTGTTCAAGTGAGCAAAACACAACAAGGTGAGTTAAAAAATGTATTGTATGCTGCTGCATAAGTTATGGAATATCCCCGGGATGTATACTGTAGCTAAGAAAGTAATATGTTGAGTGTATGTTTAGTAAGCTGTTGGTGGTGCACATGTAGCCTATATCCTGTTTTAGAGAAATGTCATCAGCGAATATTATAAGAGCTTTCATTGTCTGCTATATGCCCCTTTATTTATCTTATGGCTCTGACTTGGTGTACAGGGAGAATCCTGTAAGAACAGCCCATGTTCTGAATTCTGTCACTGTATCTTTCAAAAGTGCTGAACAAATACTTATATTGACTACATCTGTCTTAGCTCACTCATTAATGTCTTAATCGAAATTACGAATAGCCTCTTATCCGCTAGTCATCACCTTATGACATAGTTTGTAGATCTCAATTGTCAGTAGAAACCACATTTGTTTAAGGAAGTCAGCCATATCAGCTATAATTTTTTTAAAGGCAGTAAATGAGGCTGAATGAACTGTTTCGCTGACAGATAAGGCTCCACTGAAAGCCAGGTGTAGCAGTGCTAAGGTGTTGGCCCTAACAGTTTTGGGGCACCGTTTGTCACCGTTATAGTGCAATTCATGTATTGTTTAGTGTTGTGTTGTGTAGTGTAGTGGCTTTGCTGGCATGCRTCCCCCATTTTTATTATTGTTTCCCCAGCAAGATTTACAAGCTAAAATCGCCACTGGTCATGCAAAAACCACCGATTTAAAGTCTAATCATTAGAGTACAATATGGAAATCATCTTACCAATATTGTGTTTTCATATGGTGATATGCGGTACCGATAACTTTGAATGGTGCTTTGGAACCAAACCTTGTATGCCTACAGTGTGATATGAGACCCTTTTAATAGTGATTTCGGACAATTTCAACTGAGATCGAGTGTGCTTGTTCACCATAGAAGACATCACTGGGTGGTCTTCTTGGGAGAGCTAACTAAACAGTCACAATCAGTGCGTAACAGCTGGCTAGCGTAGAGCTCTCTTCCATTCCATCTGAACGTGTCTTCAGTAGGCCTACAGCAGGCAATATTGTTACCCCACTCTGCAGTCTATTAAAGCCAGAAGAGGTGAACATGCTTGTGTTCCTTGCCAGAAACCTTTAGGTTCTTCATTGCACTTTATCTTAAATAAGCATGCCCCATTCAAGAAATGTAGAACCAGGAACAGATATAGCCCTTGGTTCTCTCCAGACCTGACTGCCCTAACCAACACAAAAACATCCTGTGGCGTTCTGCATTAGCATCGAACAGCCCCCGTGATATGCAAATTTTCAGGGAAGTTAGAAACCAATATACACAGGCAGTTAGAAAAGCCAAGGCTAGCTTTTTCAAGCAGAAATTTGCCTCCTGCAACACAAACTCAAAAAAATTCTGGGACACTGTAAAGTCCATGGAGAATAAGAACACCTCCTCCCAGCTGCCCACTGCACTGAGGAGAGGAAACTCTGTCACCACCGATAAATCCACTATAATTGAGAATTTCAATAAGCATTTTTCTACGGCTGGCCATGCTTTCCACCTGGCTACCCCTACCCCGGTCAACAGCACTGCACCCCCCCCACAGCAACTCGCCCAAGCCTTCCCCATTTCTCCTTCTCCCAAATCCAGTCAGCTGATGTTCTGAAAGAGCTGCAAAATCTGGACCCCTAAAAATCAACCAGGCTAGACAATCTGGACCCTTTCTTTCTAAAATGATCTGCCGAAATTGTTGCAACCCCTATTACTAGCCTGTTCAACCTCTCTTTCGTGTCGTCTGAGATTCCCAAAGATTGGAAAGCAGCTGCGGTCATCCCCCTCTTCAAAGACGGGGACACTCTTGACCCAAACTGCTACAGACCTATATCTATCCTACCTTGCCTTTCTAAGGTCTTCAAAAGCCAAGTCAACAAACATATTACCGTCCATTTCGAATCCCACCGCACCTTCTCCGCTATGCAATCTGGTTTCAGAGCTGGTCATGGGTACACCTCAGCCACGCTCAAGGTCCTAAACGATATCTTAACTGCCATCGATAAGAAACAATACTGTGCAGCCGTATTCATTGACCTGGCCAAGGCTTTCGACTCTGTCAATCACCACATCCTCATCGGCAGACTCGATAGCCTTGGTTTCTCAAATGATTGCCTCGTCTGGTTCACCAACAACTTCTCTGATAGAGTTCAGTGTGTCAAATCAGAGAGCCTGTTGTCCGGGCCTCCGGGAGTCTCTATGGGGGTGCCACAGGGTTCAATTCTTGGGCCGACTCTCTTCTCTGTATACATCAATGATGTCGCTCTTGCTGCTGGTGAGTCTCTGATCCACCTCTACGCAGACGACACCATTCTGTATACTTCTGGCCCTTCTTTGGACACTGTGTTAACAACCCTCCAGACGAGCTTCAATGCCATACAACTCTCCTCCGTGGCCTCCAACTGCTCTTAAAAACAAGTAAAACTAAATGCATACTCTTCAACCGATCGCTGCCTGCACCTGCCCGCCCGTCCAGCATCACTACTCTGGACGGTTCTGACTTAGAATATGTGGACAACTACAAATACCTAGGTGTCTGGTTAGACTGTAAACTCTCCTTCCAGACTCACATCAAACTGACCATCCTACCRATCCTCGACTTCGGCGATGTCATTTACAAAATAGCCTCCAATACCCTACTCAATAAATTGVATGCAGTCTATCACAGTGCCATCCGTTTTGTCACCAAAGCCCCATATACTACCCACCACTGCGACCTGTACGCTCTCATTGGCTGGCCCTCGCTTCATACTCGTCGCCAAACCCACTGGCTCCAGGTCATCTACAAGACCCTGCTAGGTAAAGTCCCCCCTTATCTCAGCTTGCTGGTCACCATAGCAGCACCCACCTGTAGCACGCACTCCAGCAGGTATATCTCTCTGGTCACCCCCAAAACCAATTCTTCCTTTGCCCGCCTCTCCTTCCAGTTCTCTGCTGCCAATGACTGGAACAAACTACAAAAATCTCTGAAACTGGAAACACTTATCTCCCTCACTAGCTTTAAGCACCAGCTGTCAGAGCAGCTCACAGATTACTGCACCTGTACATAGCCCATCTATAATTTAGCCCAAACAACTACCTCTTCCCCTACTGTATTTATTTATTTATTTATTTTGCTCCTTTGCACCCCATTATTTATATTTCTACTTTGCACATTCTTCCACTGCAAATCTACCATTCCAGTATTTTACTTGCTATATTGTATTTACTTCGCCACCATGGCCTTTTTTTGCCTTTACAGATAGCCCAGAATAAGCTGATCAGGGTAGTATTGAAGGTGAGTCCACGTACTCACATAGGCAGGAGCTGCTTTCAGGAACTAAACTGGCTGCCTGTTGAGGCTAGGGTGTCCCAGATTAGACTAGGTTTGGTTTACAGGAGTATTTATGGTCCTGCGCCCAGATATCTAAGTGATCACTTTCCTCGTGTTAGGGATGCACACAATCACAGCACCAGATCAGGTGTTGCTGATGTGTGCTTATACAAGTTCAGGAGTAATGCTGGGAAAGGTGCTATCTTGTATACTGGAGCCTCAGAATGGAATGAGTTGCCTCTGCCCATAAAAACAACATCCTCTCTCGGCAGCTTTAAAAATAAAGTAAAAATATGTTTGATGTCTTCTGTGCCCATATGAATAACCCCTATGATGTAACTGGAATGATGAGATAGATGTTCTTCTTCTTTGTTTTTGTTTTATTATTTCACTGCCATACTGTGTTCGATCTTGTCTAGCCATCTTGTCTCAAGAGGACCACAATGGAAATAAGTCCAAGACTTTATTGTGTGTTATCCTCAATGATTTTATTCATGTGCATGTATGGCTTTTTCAAGTTATATGTGTGCTTGTTTTTTTAAATGGTCTAATTAATAAACAAACAAAAACATGTTTAAAGGGAAAAAAAGGGAAAAGTACAAAAGGGAAAATAAATCAACATAATTATGGGTTGTATTTACAATGGTGTTTGTTCTTTACTGGTTGCCCTTTTCTTGTGGCAAAAGGTCACAAATCTTGCTGCTGTGATGGAACACTGTAGTATTTCACCCAATAGATATGGGATTTGTTTTCAAATTCTTTGTGGGTCTGTGTAATCTGAGGGAAATATCTGTTTCTAATATGGTCATACAATTGGCAGGAGGTTGGGAAGTGCAGCTCAGTTTCCACCTCATTTTGTGGGCAGTCTTCTCTTGATAGCGAGGTCTGCCTACGGCGGCCTCTCTCAATAGCAAGCTATGCTCACTGTATAGTCAAAGCTTTACTTAATTTGGGGTTTGTTACAGTGGTCAGGTATTCTGCCACTGTGTACTCTCTGTTTAGGGCAAAATAGTGTTCTAGTTTGATCAGTTTTTTTGTTAATTCTTTCCAACGTGTCAAGTAATTATATTTTTGTTTTCAAATTTTTTGGTTGGGTCTAATTGTGTTGTTGTCTTGGAGCTGTTTGTGTTTGTGAATAGAGCCCCAGGACCAGCTTGCTTATCAAACTCTTCTCCCTGTTCATCTCTCTGTAGGTGATGGCTTTGCTATGGAAGGTTTGGGAATCGCTTCCTTTTAAGTGGTTGTAGAATTTAACAGCTCTTTTCAGAATTTTGATAATTAGCGGGTACAGGCCTAATTCTGCTCTGCATGTATTATTTGGTGTTTTGCGTTTTACACAGAGGATTGTTTTTGCAGAATTCTGCATGCAGATTCCATTTAGTGAATTATTGGTTGGTGAGCGCACCACAGACCTCACAATCATAAAGGGCAATGGGTTCTATAACTGATTCAAGTATTTTTTGCCAGATCCTAATTAGTATGTCGAATTTTATGTTCCTTCTGATGGCATAGAAGGCCCTTTTTGCCTTGTCTCTCAGATTGTTCACAGCTTTGTGGAAGTTACCTGTGGCGCTGATATTTAGGCCAAGGTACGTATCGTTTTTTTGTGTGCTCTAGGGCAACGGTGTTGATGGAATTTCGATTTGTGGTCCTGCCAATTGGACCTTTTTGGGAACACCATTATTTTTGTCTTACTGAGATTTACTGTCAGGGTCCAGATTTGACCGAATCTGTGCAGAAGATCTAGGTGCTGCTGTAGTTGGGGACAGACGCACCAGATCATCAGCAAACCGTAGAAATTTGACTTCAAATTCTAGTAGGGTGAGGCCGGGTGCTGCAGACTTTTCTTGTGCCCTCACCCATTCGTTGATTTATATGTTGAAGCGGGTAGGGCTTAAGCTGCATCCTTGTCTCACCCTGTGAATTTTAACCACGTTTGTGTACATGGATTTTATAATGACATATGTTTTTCCCTCAACACCGCTTTCCATCAATTTGTAGAGCAGACCCTCATGCCAAATAGATTTTTTGAAATCAAAGCATGAGAAGACTTTGCCTTTGTTTTGGTTTGTTTGTCAATTAAGGTGTGCAGGGTGAATACATGGTCTGTCATATAGTAATTTGGTAAAAGGTCTGCGGTTAATGATAATGCGTAGGATTTTCCAAAGATTGCTGTTGACGCATATCACATGGTAGTTATTTGGGGTCAAATTAGTCTCCACTTTTGATTGTCTCTTTCCTTCTTTTCCTACAGTAAGACTGACCTGAGGCGACACGTCTTCCACCTGATGGCAAAACTCAAGTTGCACCACATCTGCCTAACGCACATATTCATGTTGCGCCTATGACCAGAGGAAGTGAAGTATTCCTTGATATTTAAATAGATGTGACGAGCTGCTAATCATAAAAACACTGGACTATAAATACACTTGGCTACTCATTCATTGGGAGAAGCGTGTTTAATGTTTTGTAATAGGCTTGACAGTGCTGAATAAAAACTAAGACGTGAACCCTCATAAAGAATACAGCAAAGAGCTGCTGTTTTTGACAGTCTCTGGTCATGGTTTTGAAAGTTATGAAATCTCACATAGGCTAGTATCAAACTTTGCTGTGGCCGAGATTTGAGCGAACTAATTGGTCAGCGCAGTAGGCACACCCGGTTTAGCAACAGATCTCCCGGTCCACCAGATAGACGGAGTTTGTATTTGCAGACAAATTAAATGGTTAAAAATGGGAACACTTTGCCTATCCGGTGCACACGGCTTCTGAATCAAATGCACCTACCACCAACAGTGCAACACCAATATAAAAAAAGGAGTGCAAGCCTTTATGCCTTTTTTAGTTAACATTTCTGTAGAAAAGCTAGGTGATCAACTAGAAATGCCTTGAAGATCGACCAGTCGTTCGCAATCGACCAGTTGGTGACTACTGTTCTAGACAAATTTCATGGGAACGTTGCAGGGACATTTCTGTGTATCAATTGTCAGGCCGGAGAAGGACATGCATTACTACCAGTTCTGTCTGGAGGGGATCCTCCAGAACTCCCGACACCAAGGTCTGCTGCATGGTACACTAAATGGATCTGGTTCAGGAGGGCCAGAGAGACCTGGTGAGCTGGGGTTCACACAAACACCATGCCAGTTGGAAACTTAACATTTTAGTGCATATACACATTCACTCAGACACACATTGCATTCTTAGACAAATTGTTACTGTCACCACTAAAACAAATACTTAACATGTAATCTTTGAAACATTGAATTACTGTGGAATTCTATTCATTCCTATGAAGACTGCCAATATGGCCGACCGGTAGCTTAAACCTCTCATTGGCCACCAGTACATAGCATCAGCAATCCAGGGTTTATATACATCATTGGTCTACCCCTGACCAATGCATACCAGCAGCACTGCTACCCTGTATAACACATTTTCTTACAGAATAACCTATTTYCCTTAAGACTGACAGTTGTCTGATTTTAAAAAGATATAGAAAAATCTATGAAATGCTAATTTTACTGTTAGGGGACACCAACACCATTTTTTTTGTCACAAAATGATATGCACAGTATTTTTATTAGGAAAGAAACAAATTATGTTCTGCTTTGCATAGTCACTTGACTAGCTTTACTATGATCTGCCGTTGTCGAGGCTAGTGTACGTTTCTATATGGAGTTAATGTAGTCAAGGCTTTGATGCTGAATACTATGGAGTTGATAACTGGTGGGGGAGGGATATGGTCGACACGCAACAAATACAGTGTCTCACACTGAACAAAACATGTAATTGTGCATTCATTACTTTTTTGAACTGCCAAATAAATACATATGGTGTTGTGTTCAGCAACACGTGTTGGTTAATTGAAGCTCAATTTAATCCGTAGCACTAAAGACCTGCGCTACATCGGTCGCAGAGACTGCATTCACGGTAAATGCATGTCGGCTCAATCTGAAATTACCTTTACATTTCTACAGCGCTGAGTTTAAACGTTACAGAATGAATCGAGCCCTAAAGCATATGAGCACAATATGTGCCGAATTGTTCCTTTACTCATAGAATGTATTATTTGCTCATCACCCGTGTGGAAGTTCATATCTAAAACCCTAGCTTGGAGTAGGTTTCTATAATAAATAAATAAATATCACAATTGATGCATTAAGCACATCTTTATCATAACTCCTCTCAAAAATATCTTCATTGCATTAAAAACTAGCCTAATGCACATTCACATTATTTTCTGAGACATTACAATTCTCTAGGTTAACCAAATGTTATGCGAAAAGTCTTCTCCTGCTCTTTGCGTCGGTTGTCGCAGAGTTTGGACACATCCTCCACCCTTCTCTGTAGAAGCACTGAGGAAAGACAGGGAGATATTACAGAGTTAATATGGTTTGAAGGAAGTCTTGACTCCGTATCAGAAAGGTCAAGTTAGTTGTGGAAGTAGTTTACTCAAGCTTCTCTAGACCATAGGTTAAATACTGACCCGAGTTCTGGTCAATCCATTGAAGAGAGTCCATGTGGGCATTGAGAATTTTACAGATCTGCTGAAGCTAAAAAGAGGAAAAGTGTCAGCATACCTAATTATTCAATTCCTCCTCCCTAAATAAAACTATACAAGGATGTATTCATTACAGGTAAAAACAGTTATGAAAAATGCTGTATTTGCCAATAAAAAAAATATTCGTAGTTATACAGTATGTACAGATCTACTTAAATGACATACCCCTGCACATCGACTGTATTAATGAGCACATTGTACTTGTACCCCTTGTATTGTCAAGTCACCGTTACTTATTGTGTATTATTACATGTTTTACTTTTCTATTATTTCTCCATTTTCTTTCTCTGCATTTTTGAAGGGCCCATAAGTAAGCATTTCTCCACACCTGTTTACAAAGTATGTGACATAACATTTGATTTAGAATAACTGTAGCAATATAGAAGCAGAAGCAGCCAGGTATTCAGTAGACCATCTGTTTTTCTTTCTCACCGGGTCACTGGTATCAGCTGGCCCACAGGATGTGTTCAGGTGTTCAATTATTTCCTTTAGATCTTGGGACATCCTCTTCAGCTGGGCGTCCACGTTCTCTGCAAGCTTGTACCTTCAGAAAGAGAATGCATGAAAATGAAATATCACAACCATATAGTCATGAATCAGTTCTCACTCAAAGCCCTTTGTTAAAACCTTACGTTCTCTCGCGTTCCTCGTCGGCATTCTGCATGTAGATAGTTCCACTCTGTTCTTTGACAGACTCCTCCAGCGGGGACAGTAGGTCCTCCAGTTCCTTCTGTTGTGACAGGATGAAGTCCAGCTCCTGGTCCAGCCTGGGATGGGTTAGAGAGCAGAAACACAAGGTCATCCAATAACTTTGACACAATAGTAACACAATGACTACTTGTCACAGATAAAGGCCAGAATTCAGAATCTGGTGTATTCAAAGATTAGACATAAACCAGTTAACTCCCACCTTCTTTGGTCCAGTTTCACCTTCTCCATCTCCCTGTGCAGTGATGTGATCTGTAACAACGAGATGAACATCCTCTTAAAATCTGCCATGAAGACACCCCAAAATTCAATTGAAGGCCATTTCATGAGATTAAAACAAATAGCATGGCCTAGATTCTAATGGTGCAGTCACCGCGAGAAGTGCCATGTCTGTTTACCTTCTCTCCGTTCTCCACCAGCGTGCGGTCCCAGGCGTTTACCTGGGTAGCCTGCTGTAAGAAGTGCCTCTCCTGGTCCTCCAGCTCAAGACTCCACTTGTTGATGAGACCCTCTAGTTGGGCGTAGGACATCACTGGAGGAGCACTGCAGAGGGGGAGTAAATGGACAGGGTCACATTGAAACGACTAGGGCTAAGAGTGGATAAGGATGTATTTAGAGAAATGCAAAAAAGGTTGAGGATACAGAAGCAGTGAGAGACGTAATGAACTTGGCTGGCTAAACCCCGCAGTACCTTGCTGTAACAGTAGTGATGGTTGTGGCTATTCCAGTGATTGGGGCCGTTGTGCCAATGCCAGTGGCACCCGCAGGTTTCATACCCAGTGAAAAACCTGTTGTAGAGCCAGTGGTAGCGAAAACATAAAATTCACTACAGTGATGAATTCCTCAATATGACCAGAATTCATCAAAGACAAACAAGCCCAGTTACAGAATTTTGCATAAACAAGCAACAATATCAAGCTTTAGTTATGCCAATAACCCTGTATGATGAAACAGTACGATACCTGTGCCAGCTGGTGCTGTGGTGGTGGCAGTGACTGCTCCCAGGGGTTTGAGCATGAAGCCCAGGGTACTTCCTGCTGCTGATGTGGCAGCCGGGGCGGCTGAGGTGAGGGAAGCACCCACTGATCAGGAGAGAGTACGGGTAACAGAAAATAAAATTAATGCCACCACAGAATGTCAGAAAGACCATTTAACCTTAGTTATGAGTTATTTGCTGACATTTGATTTATCAGGCAAGAGTTAGAGGATAAAACTCACGAAAACCTGTGACTGCTGCCGTTGATGCTGGTACTGCAAAGAGAGAAGAACCTAATGAGGCCTGGGTAGCCGAGGCAGTTACAGCAGGGGCTGGAGTAGCTTTAGAGAAAGAAAAATAGATCAACTTGATATCAGTTGAAAAATAGGCACACACATGTCCATTCAGAGATAAAACATTTTCTGAGACAGTTTCAAACATTTATTTTTCTCCAATTTGTCAGCTATTTATTTGACAAATGACATATGCCAAACATCTCCGACTCCCCCATTTACCTGAAGGTTTGACACCAAAAGCAAATCCTCCACCCTGGGTTGTGGTTGGTGCAGCTGTTGAGGCCAGGGCCACAGAGTTCAGACCTGAGGGAAATAAAATACACTCATTCAGGATGCACAAAACACCCAATGTAAACATGTAATTTACTGTACATTACCCATAATCTGATCAACTGAGCTGACTAGAAACTCAGAAAACTCACCTGTGGACTGGTTCCCCAGGGAGAGGGTGGCAGGGGCGCTGTTCCCAAATGAGAAGCCCCCTCCTGCGGTTACGGTAGGGGCTGCCTGGACCTTGGCGGCACCAAAACTAAACCCACCTCCCATCATTTGAGCGGTTGCAGCAGGAGTTCCTAAAGAGAGCCCACCAGCTGCTGCTGGTTGAGCCTGAGTTTGGGAAACAGGGGCTCCAAGCCCCCCTGCGGTCCCAAAGCTGAACCCCCCTCCTGTGGAAACAGCAGTGGTTTGTGCGGTGAAACCCCCACCAAGTCCAAAACCTGCCCCAGAGGTGGGGGTTGCCATCCCCATAGTTAGCCCTGTCGGTGCTGGTTGAGAGGCAGCTGGTGTGCCCAGATTGAGTTTAGCAGTGGGAGTCCTAGAGATAAAAGTAAGAGAAAAGAACACATTAGAAAATCTACATTACAATCCAACTAAAAGTTTGCCTTGCTAGCCAGACTCCTTGTTCCAGCCAGACGCGACACCCACGGATGTCAGTTTCTTCTCCGCAATGAGTCAATCTGAGAACCTCCCAGAATCTTCATTGAATGCGAACACATTCAGGGCAGTCTGAATGGTCCAAAAACAGATTGGTTGGGGTAGAGATCCAGAACACACGTCATTATCTTTGAATGGTTAGCGACGAGACAAACCCTGATAACTGTTTTGTTTAACACCCCTTGTTCCCCTCGTCCCCAAAAATGACTTTAATGATGGCAGTCTCAGACTAAAAGTATGAAATGAACAATAGARCAGCCGAAGAGTTGTGTGAGTCGTCAGGCTAACTAAAAGCTAAAACAGGTAACAACCTACCCAAGATTAAGCGCTATAACTATCCAAACATCCATGTAAATTACATCATCCAATGCACCCACCCAATAGAGAAGCCTCCTCCTGCTGGAGTACTGTTCTGTGTAGGGTTCCCAAAGCTGAATCCTCCAGTTGAGTTTGTACTGTTTGGGGGCTGGGCAGGATTGGGGGGTCCAAAAGAGAAGCCACCACCTGGAGTTGTAGGTGCAGCACTTGCATTCCCAAAGCCTGTGGCTGGCGCAGCTGTGGTTTTGGGAGCTCCAAAGCTGAATCCAGTATTGGACGCTTGTCCAAAGTTGAATCCTCCACTCATTGTCCTATCTAGGAAGGAGGACAAGGTAGAGATGAATACAATGACATTACATCGTACCGATGTCATAGTCCCTTCAACGTCTTCACCCACTAGCACAATTTAGCTAGCCACATAATAAGATATGCAGATTTATACAGGTCAACCCCATGCCACTTCTTTGACTTATCTATTTTTTACACTGACAATATTTATAAATAGACATTCTGGGAGAACGGTTGTTATACTATAGCAAGTTAGCGTACTTACTTAGCTAACGTTAGTGTTCTAGTTAGTAAGTTAGTCAATTAACGTTAGCTAGCTCACTACTAAAATACGAACGAGTTAGCTAGTGAACTAAACGCCATATATTAACGTTGTATTGCAATACCACCATCTAAACAAGAGTATACATGTTCGTTCACTGACAAGGAACAAATCCTGTCAATTGATAAAATTACCATACCTCCCCTCTTCTTCCGACAAGAGATGAAATTGAACGATTGCTATCTGCGCRCACTATGAACGCTTTTGATTGCGGTAACAACATCGCTATGTAACTAAGTACTTCCGGGACAAGGATTTTTGGAATCCTTCTGAAGAGTCCCGTCCTGCATACTTTGTAAATGAAATAGGGCGAAAATGGAAAACATGCACATTTATCGATATTTTATAGTTATCATACAAAGAATAATTAAAATAATTTCTGAGATATGTGATGTTTATTTCATATCTAAAAATGGTCAATGTTTGTACTATAATTTTTTGCACCACACACACCCTTGTATGTACGTTGTCGCAGTAAAAGGAGTCCATACTACTCAGGAGCACTTGTACACTTGTAGTTTCCAAATCCAGAATTTACACCCAGAGAAGCGTTGGTGCTCATTTTGCCAACCGTAAAGAGTGACCAAGCAGCTTAAATGCACTTCGTTTTTTCATATTGGCATATTGCAGCATACACAATTCCCTGTAAATTGTGTCGCAATAAAAGGGGGTCCATTCTTCTCCGGAGCACCTTTCGTTTCCAAAGCCACAGTTTACAGGAGCGTCGCTGCTCATTCTACAAACAATGTTTGTTTATGAAGTCAATAGATGCAATTTGGTCAAACATACTTTATTCATTGAGCTGTAAATTCCAGATTGTAAAGTAAAAGTAGAATGGACCCCTTTAACTGTGATACAACATGCAGAAAAGTGTACAGTGCAATATGTCTAATATGAAAAAAACTRTTGGATTTAAGCTCATTGGACATGTAAGGGCCAAACAAGCTTTGAGTGTGCCATTGTAGATTTACCCTCAGTAATACATGGCTTCTGCCTCAGCTGATTGAGGTAATATTGAACCTCTTCCAATGTCAGCCCTGTCATATCAAGATATCTCTGAGCTGCTTTCACAATTAGCTGTATTCTGACTGTGTTAAACTTTTTCAGCACAGCTATTAATTACTCCTGCTATGAACGTCACCAGTTCTCTTCTATACGTCTCCACCCACCTGCTCAGTGGTCCCCGGTCTATACCCTACTCTACCTTGCAACTGCATCTCCCTTTGCCTGGACCACCATCACTGCCTCAGCATGACACCCTTCTCTCCACTCYCACTTGTTGCACCTCCACTGCCTGTTTCACTGAGCACCCCCACAACTGCAGCACTTTGGTTGTACTCCGTCCCCACACTCATGCTTTCTCCTTACAGGCTGCTGCCACATGCCAAAAGCTCTGGCAGTTATATTTAAAAGGTGTCAGTACACAAACCCTCACATAACTCATATCCTATGGCACATGTCACTCATTCCACGGAGGGTCGAGTGTCTGCAATGTTTTCGCTCCACACGTGTACTTGATTGATGAATTAAGGTCACTAATTAGGCATGAACTCCCCTTACCTGGTTGTCTAGGTATTAATTGAAAGGAAAAAAACAAAAACCTGCAGACACAGCCTTCTGTGGAATGAGTTTGACACCCCTGTCCTATGGTTACTTTGTTTGGAAGTAACCTGTACTCAAAGTGTAACAGAAAAGGTAGATAAGGGAGTGAAGTGTGGTTAAGGAGAAGTTTATCTATAATTCCATGCAAAACAATTGTATCTTTTAGCAATGTTTATTATGAGTATTTCTGTAAATTGATGTGGCTCTCTGCAAAATCACCGGATGTTTTGGAGGCAAAACATTACTGAACATAACGCGCCAATGTAAACTAAGATTTTTGGATATAAATATGAACTTTATTGAACAAAACATACATGTATTGTGTAACATGAAGTCCTGAGTGTCATCTGATGAAGATCATCAAAGGTTAGTGATTCATTTKATCTCTTTCTGCTTTTTGTGACTCCTCTCTTTGGCTGGAAAAATGGCTGTGTTTTTTGTTTGGTGTGCTTTCGTCGTAAAGCCTTTTTGAAATCGGACACTGTGGCTGGATTTACAACAAGTGTATCTGTAAAATGGTGTAAAATACTTATATGTTTGAGGAATTGTAATGATTGGATTTCTGTTGTTTTGAATTTGGCGCCCTGCAATTTCACTGGCTGTTGTTGAGGTGGGGCGCTAACGTCCCGAATATCCCAGAGAGGTTAATCATGAAACATACACACCCCACCCTTCTTCTTCCCGGAGAGATGTTTATTCCTGTCAGCGTGATGAACTGAGAATCCAGATGGCTGGACCAACTCCGACAGGTATATCCCGAGTGAGCCATGTTCCCGTGAAACAGAGTATGTTACAATTCCTGATGTCTCTCTGGAAAGAAACCATTGCCCTCCCTGATCTCGCCAACTTTGTAATCCAGGGACTGAAAATTAGCGAGTAATATACTCGGAAGCGGTATTTGGTGTGAATGCGCCTTCTAAGTCTGACCTGAAGACCGCTCAGAATCCCTCTACTTCGCCGGAGTTGTTTTGGGTCGGCCTCTGGAATAAGTTCAATTGCCCTGAGTGGTGCGTACAAAGGATCCGCTTCGGGAAAGTCATATTCCTGGTCGTAATGCTGGTAGTCTCGGTGAGCTCTGATATCCAATAGTTCTTCCTGGCTGTATGTAATAACACATAACATTTTCTGGGCTAACAATGTAAGAAATAATACAGAAAAAAAACTAAATACTGCAAAGTTTCCTAAGAACTACAAGCGAGGCAGCCCTCTGTCGGTGCCATTTTCTTTCTTTTTTAAAGACCACATAGACCAGACAAATTCTAATCTGGACATTGAAGCCATTCCCACTGGTGATTTTCATTCTACCCCTCTATCCAGGGAATGATTTAGACCATGGACACAAGGTGGGTGCAATTAATTATCAAATAGAACAGAAAACCAGCAGTACTCTGGACCTCCAGGCTCAGATTTGAATACCCCTGATACAGGCTTGCCAGGGGAAAATATATAGACTGTTGTAAAAATGTACTCTACCCTAATATACACTACCATTCAAAAGTTTGGGGTCACTTAGAAATGTCCTTGTTTTTGAAAGAAAAGCACATTTTTGTCCATTAAAATAACATCAAATTGATCAGAAATATTTTTATGGAATATCTACATAGGTGTACAGAGGCCCATTATCAGCAACCATCACTCCTGTGTTCCAATGGCATGTTGTGTTAGCTAATCCAAGTTTATCATTTTAAAAGGCTAATTGATCATTAGAAAACTCTTTTGCAATTATGTTAGCACAGCTGAAAACTGTTGTGCTGATTAAGTTTGAGAGTTTGGTTGTTTGCTATTCGAAAACGCGCCTTCCAGATCCGACTTGATAACCTACAGCTGGAAACTTCACAACTCTTTAAAACATCAATGGAGCCACAACCAATGGTTTAGATCATTGGCTGCAACAATGCTGCCCTTAAAAAGGATGGCCATTTTGAAAACTGCAGTATATATTTTGGACACAGTAATTGCAATATTTCTGCAGTAAAAAGGTGTTATTTTGGACAGTACTTGCAGCATACTGCAGTTATACTAGTGTACTGTGGTTATACTGCATTCAACAAGTAGAAGTATCATTTTATTTTGTACATGCAGTGGATTACTTATGGTTTCAAACAAGTAAATAAGTACACAAGGGCATTAAAATAAGAATTTCTTTGAGCAAACAAGTTTCTAGAAAAGCCTCCTTCAATTTAGACTTTTACAGATGGAGAAAAATTGCATGTCAAAAAATGCAGGTACTAAGGTTCAAGGCCACCACACAGACAAGGTTTTCAAAATGTAGTTTCTTTATATTTCGTTCAAGGACCAAAGAGTGAATACATTTACAAACACAGATACATAAACAAGAACAGTCCATCCTGGTAGAAGACACACTTGCACTGCGTTGAGTCCATTTGGGGATTGGTCACTGCCGCACAGTTGCTGGACTCCATTGCACGCCACTCTAGCACAGGCCACTGAGGGGGAGAACAGAGCAAGGGTGAGGGGATAATTTTCACGGAGCATCTCAAAATCACTCACATGGGTTCGGAAAGTCGAAGCGGGGCTGGGCTCGAGCCGCGGCTGGGGGAGCAGTTGCTCCGCCGCCCTCCTCTCGCCACCGTTGGAAGTTTGTCGTGTGGCCCATCACAGGGGCTCTCATTGGCGGTCTCGCAAGGGGCTGCTTGTGGGGGTCCATTGGGGTGGTGTCCTGCGGCAGGCCGAAGGCGGACCGGCGAGGGGTTGGGTTTGGYGGTTGGCAGCGGCGACTCTGGACGCGTGCCGGGYCCTTCTCGCGGATCTCCCCAGCTACGGTGCTCGTYGGCCCCGTTTACGCGGGGTCTCCGGCGGGTTGCCTCGGCCGGCGCCTAGCAGCTGACTTAGAACTGGTGCGGACCAGGGGAATCCGACTGTTTAATTAAAACAAAGCATCGCGAAGGCCCAAGGTGGGTGTTGACGCGATGTGATTGCACCGTCCACGGGCTGAGCTGTATCACTGTATCATCTGCATACATTGGAACTTCAGACCCTGTACAGACAGAAGGAAGATCATTATTGTACGAGCTGAACAGTATTGACCTTTGGGGAATGCAAACCTTGTAGATATGAGTGGAAAAAAGTTAGTTTTGAATTTTACGCTGATGAGACAGCGCCAACTTTTGAAAGATTTTAGATTTGTTAAAAATCWGGATAGTTTTTACTACACATATCAACAGGTTGATATGATTCGATTGCTGATTAAAGGGGTTATGGGTTTGTTTATTGTATGTGTTTGAGTAGGAGTCTTTCTACGGGACGGATGGAAGTTACCTAAAGTATGTAAATTAAAGGAGACATGGGAGAACACGTCTACATTTTTATTAAATGCCTGGGATTAAATATCACTGATTCCTTATGCTGAGAAATGTACTACATTTGTGACAGAGGAAAAAATTATTACATTTAGATAGTAATGATACCAGGATAATTGTATCAGGATAATTGTATCTAAGGGTAGTGTATGTTGAATTAAGCATACAAATTAGATGTAGATTAAAATGTATGATTAATGATTTGAGGTACAGTGGAATTATCATTAGGTTTTGTTTATAGTTCACTTTTGAGTTTCTGAATTGGTGTAGTATAATGAAGGCTAACGAAGTGTTTTGTGTTTTTTCTGGGAAAATGGGGGTGTCATTGTCTCTCTTTGAAATGTTTCCTGGGACTATAATCTTGGGGAGAGTGAGTGAGATTGAGGCCGTAAACTACCAAATTGAAAAGGGCCTGGAAGTTTGTGTGTTTTTACTTTAAGGTTTGCAAATACACACAACACATTTGACTATTTGTTGGTGTTTTTAAAATACTATGTTTGATTTGTTTTAAAATTTCCTTTGGGTTTGGTGAGTTTTCCATTTGTGTTAGGGCCAAGGTTTCTTAAAGGGGCACGCACGCACATGGACTTTTTCTGAGTTTTTATTTTCTGAGTTTTAATTAAACACGAGAATTATTTTGATAAAGGAATGTTCTGGGAACCTGGGATACAACATGTAGGAAATGTTTGACTATTTTTGTAATTTGTCTAATATAGTAAGAAACACTTCTTTGAAGGGTTTTGTATGACCTATGACCTTTATCATGACTTTCCGTTGTGGCTTGATCACCCTCATTGGAAAGCCATTTGGATAATGAATTTAAGGTCATTTGTAATACTGATTTCAAGGTAATTTGTGTAATTGATAAATAAGATGGAGTTTATAGTTCTTAGCCATATTAACTAAGGGTAGGCTGCTTTAAGTCTATTTACCTATGACCATATGGGTAAAATATTTTTTCTTTGTGGAGGTTTTCCAAGTAGTGATTTTAAATGTTGTTTTATCTTTTGACCAGTAGTAGTGTTGTTTCATACATTCCTCTCATACTGAGAGTTATGTGTTAAAAATGGGGGARGATTCAGTTCTTTGAGGTTTTGGATTGAAGTTTACACACCTTGAGTGATATGTAAAGGAGTGTATTGTATTGTTGTGTTGTTTGTTCTATTCCCGATGGGTTATAGGTCTAACTTCCTGATCCTTTGGCTCTACGATGGAGTTGACAGTGTGATGGGGAGTATAAGCCCATTTGAAAGAATAGTTTCAATAGAATATGTTGTTATTCTCTTTGAAATATGTTTAGACATTTGTATTAAGAATAATTGGTAAAAGTAATAATTTATCATGTAGTTAATGAACTGAACTAAACTGTTGTTCTGATCTGTTCTTTCGAGGTTATCATGAAAAGTGACATCAGACGGTATCTTAATGCATGGAAGAGATAATTGGACCGAACAGTGTGTGTACCTCAAAACCCCCTCTAACTGGCTGAAGAAGTGTGACAAAGGCGTTGAATAAGGCCCTGTCCGAACCACTTCTACCGAGAGAAAGGAACCAAGCCAGAAATCGGTGTACAGTATCCGATCTAAGCTATCAACTGCTTTTCTCTCATGTTTCTCTCAGAAGTGTGAGAGGAGTCCACGTGGAGTGAGCATGGCGAGAGATCTGTTCTAAACGTTTCTTATGTTGCTGGTATATTGGTTGACGAATGGACAAGACATAATGGGTGGTAAAGGTGAGACATTGAAATTTGGACATTATCATGGGCCATCCACTTTGAACTGTAAAGCTATCTGAAGAAGAACGAAAAGGACGCCAGAAAAAACAGTGCCTGAAGGATGGGGTTGGTCAACTGTGCCAATTTTTTTTTTGACTTTTGTGGTATCAGGTTGATTGTAGAGGTCTACACCATGTGAAGTTATAGTAATTTAGATTAAGAATGCATTGAGATACTGATCTGTAGTATAATCGTGATAAAGTTAATAGTAGACTTAAGGGATAATTATACTGGATGTTATTATATATGTACATTCTGCCAATKWCAATGTGTGTTAAATTGAGTTTTTTACTTTGAGTGATAAGACCAATTTGAATCACTGAGCAATGTCATTCGAAATTTTGGTTGGATAATTAGTTGGGTTTTTAATTATGATTTGGAATATGAATGATTTCCCTGACSTATTCTCTATTCCTGACTACATCTCTGATGGTGAGGACTCCAATTCTGAGCATGAGGACTTAGAGGGATGACTGTCCTATATGTTGTGATGAGGCCTGTGTTTAGACACTGGTTCTCCTGTAACTTAGGGAGCATTTCTATGTTCTGTTTTTTATTTTCCTCAACAATCTATTATTCTGTGTGATTAAACATATGCAAGTCTGTCTTGTGGTATAAAGGTTGTAAACTCAGTTTCTGAAGGGAGAAAGCTTACATGGAAAAAAGGTACTCGACATTGAAGGGATTTGATTCCCTATTATCTTTAAATTTTGATTATGTATTTTTCATAATTCATATACTCTGAAACTACTGTTAGTAAAGTGTAACGTTACTGTTCTGATTCTCCAGAAGGGACAGAGTCCCTTGAGAGGGGAATGTGGCGGATGAATCAGAATTAGTTGGGTAACATAGATAAGCATATTATGTAAATAAAACATCTTATTTATGTGAGATACTTGTCATTAGAATGTATCCTTTTGGACTATAGTGTTGGCAGTTGCATTTTCCTCTAAGCTGGGGCTCAGTCATTTGGGGCCCAGAGAGGGGAGAGGTCAGGCTTGTCTTTTACATGTCTCTGGTGCTATGCAGAATATCAGAAAGGGAAGAGGACAGGATGGAACATTGTCTTCATATGTGAATGTATCTGTTAAACCATGTGAAGGGATGGCGTGATTAAGGGGGAACCAATTACTTGTCTCTACAATGTCTGTGCCCAAGTCCCTCCCCTCAGTGAGCTTGTCCAGGAGTGAAGTCAAGAGGGGGTTTACTTGAGATGGAAGTATCTAGAGTTGACAATTGAGTTATGCCTTGGATGAGGTAATGTTTTTGTACTATGAAGTACCAGGAACGAGATTAGAACCTCGTCTTAGAGACCAAACTGAACGATAATTTATAGCGAATGCTATCTGGCTATGGGATACTCCTCTCTCAAGTAAAAGTCTTTCTTTGTGAACTGTTCCTAAGATCTGTGGTTCGTCATGTAAGTTGAGAGGTGTGTATCTTGGCTATAAAAGATCTTTGCATTCTTCTGTAGGGACTATCAGAATTCATTATTGACACTGAATTGATCTGAGAGTCAAAGGGCTATTGTAAAGCTCATATTATTAAAGATGAAGTTTAAGTATAACTCTGACTGGTGTGTGGTTTGTAACTCTCCTCATTTGGTAATACAGGAAATTGTCACGACACCCTCCACCTCCAAATCGATCCCGCTCCAGAGTACAGGCCTCGGTGTAACGCTCATTCCTTTGACGATAAACGCAAATCCGACCATCACTCCTGGTGAGACAAAACCGCAACTCATCAGTGAAGAGCACTTTTTGCCAGTCCTGTCTGGTTCAGCGACGGTGGGTTTATGCCCATAGGCGACATTGTTACCGGTGATGTTTGGTGAGGACCTGCCTTACAACAGGCCTACAAGCCCTCAGTCCAGCCTCTCTTAGCCTATTGCGGACAGTCTGAGTACTGATGGAGGGATTGTGTGTTCCTGGTGTAACTCAGGCAGTTCAAATCAAATTTATTTATATAGCCCTTCGTACATCAGCTGATATCTCAAAGTGCTGTACAGAAACCCAACCTAAAACCCCAAACAGCAAGCAATGCAGGTGTAGAAGCACGGTGTTTAGACACTGTTGTTGCCATCCTGTACCTGTCCCGCAGGTGTGATGTTCGGATGTACCGAACCTGTGCAGGTGTTGTTACACGTGGTCTGCCAATGCGAGGTCGATCAGCTGTCCGTCCTGTCTCACTTTAGCGCCGTCTTAGGCATCTCACAGTACGGACATTGCAATTTATTGCCCTTGCCACATCTGCAGTCCTCATGCCTCCTTGCAGCATGCCTAAGGCACATTCAAGCAGATGAGCAGGGACCCTGGGCATCTTTCTTTTGGTGTTTTTCAGAGTCAGTAGAAAGGCCTCTTTAGTGTCCTCAGTTTTCATAACTGTGACCTTAATTGCCTACCGTCTGTAAGCTGTTAGTGTCTTAACAACCATTCCACAGGTGCATGTTCATTAATTGTTTATGGTTCATTGAACAAGCACGGGAAACAGTGTTTAAACCCTTTACAATGATCTGTGAAGTTATTTGGATTTTTACGAATTATCTTTGAAAGACAGGGTCCTGAAAAAAAGACTTTGTTTTTTTTCGTGAGTTTACATCAACTGGCCTCTCAAAGACAACTTTCCAACAGACTCAAACTTTTCCCAGTCTGCTTTATGAAAGCCCCATCTTCTGAATGGTACTCTACCTGGAATAGTAACATCACAGTTCATGGTACACCAAATCAGGAAATGATCACTTCCAACAGTAGAATCATCCATTCCATTCACACATAGATGCAATAGAGTTAGAAGCCAGTGTGAGGCCCAGGCAGGATGTAACCACTCCAACAACTACTGTACCACATCCATCGTTAAGACATACCAATGCTCGTTTCCATCATACCTTCCACAATAGTACCATTAGCAGCTGTGCATTAAAGTTGCCTCACAATCTCTAGAGCCCAATTCTCGTGATATTTCAGACGTCACTACAGTTAGTTGACGACAAGGGTTGTAAAAATGTTGCAACTTAATATTACTACCTGGACTGTAGATTTCCACCACACATTCATATTCAGATGGGACAGGTATATTACGATATACAAGACCTTCCCTTATGAACATAGAGCAACTGGACAGGGTGGTGGTTGTGCTATCAGATCTGATCTAACAATAACCAGGAATAATAAAATCAAGATGTGGTCTAAGCCATGTTCCTTGAACACATCAGGGTTGATCTCTAAATCTATTACACATTTCTTAAACTCCTGACCATTAGCAATAAGGCTTCTGGCATTCCATTGAAGGATGACAAAAACCATAACTTCGCCTATCAAACTTAGACATTCCATCATTAGGACTCAACATATCACCAATCATTGTGACAATAACATTTGTTACTCTTAACTATTTTGCTGCTTCAACTTCGCAGTTCTTTCCATCAATGCAGTAAAGTTGATAACCTTTCAAATGAAGGCTATAAAGTCAATCTGATTAACTATCAACGGGTCCTTTGACAACACATTTGTGAGAAAAAGGATTTCTGAACAGGTCTCCTATCCGTGTCAGGACTAACATACGCAACATTCGACAGGAGGTCCACTTATTCCAGGACTGACCCTATTACCTCCAGCATTCTTCTTAATAGTTCCACCAATCTGCCTTGCAGTCTCTGCATAAGATGAATTAGTGATGATTTTTCCTTTTCAGCACAGACATCCAGGTCTTTGACTTATCCCCACCAATATCATCAGAACAATTATCCATGTCGACCATAGTCCAGCAAATCTGTTGCTAAACCGCCTGCCACAATATCGAACGATAGATTCTGTTTCGCTTATCCACCGACCTGTTTCTGGTCAACCAGCAATGTTAGTTTCCGTAACTAATCTTGTCGCACAACGAAGGGTTTGACTGCGGCCTGAAATTCCCATCCGAAGGTCCGTTTGATCACGTAGTTTCGCAAAATGCAAAATCCCACTTGTTTCGCCGTCGTTCCGGTGCCTTCTATTGCAAGCCATTTTCAAAACCAATGGTGTGTACAAATCCTGGATGGCTGACAGGGGGCACTGTATTTAGGTCAAGGCACAGCCATGTTGGTACTCCTCAATTGTAAGAAAGACGTTGAAAGCTATAGAAATGCATTTATTAATTTCTACATTTGTTTGACACGTTTATTCTATTTGACACTAATGCATACTTGTAAAATATATACACAAGCAAAAATMATTTTTTTGCGAGTACTAATGTTACTGCCACCACAACAAAAAAATACATGCAATTTTGTCCTTGAAACATCTCATTGAAATAATGTGGAATTCCATTCATTCCTATGGAGGACTGCTGCAATAGGGAGTGCCAATATGGCGGACCGGTGGCTTCAAAGCCTCTGAATAGGGTTGAACAACCTGCTAAATCTTTGCTGTCAAGGACGGAGGGCTTTGCCAAATGTGAAGAAAGTGGGTGGGGGGGGCAGTGGTGTGAAGTACTTAAGTGGTACTAGAAAGTTTGTTGGGTCATCTGTACTTTACTATTTGAGACAACTTTTCCTTCACTACATTCCTTAAGAAAATAATGTACTTTTTACTCCATACATTTTCCTTGACACCCAAAAGTACATTATATTTTGAATGCTTAGCAGGACAGGAAAAGGGTCCAATTCACACTATTATCAAGAGAAAATCCCTGGTCATCGCTACTGCCTCTGATCTGGAAGACTCACTAAACACATAGTTCATTTGTAAATGTCTGAGTGTTGGAGTGTGCCCCTGGCTTTCCGTAAATATATATATTTTTTTTAAATGGTACCGTCTGGTTTGYTTAATAAGGAATTTGAAACGATTTGTACTTTTACTAAAGTATATTTAAAACCAAATACTTTCACTCAAGTAGTATTTTACTGGGTGACTCACTTTTACTTGGGGGACAATGAGCAAAAACACACCCATTCAAATATAAACAATGCATAACAAAGTAGCCATGTGCTATGTTGTCCTAATCTTTAAATGAATTATAAAAAGAAAAAGTGCAGAGACCATAAAACCGGTGTTCTGTGTTCTCCATTTAGTCTTGGTCAGTACCCGTGCTGCAGCATTCTGTATGTTTGCAGTTGACCAATGGCTTTCTTGGGTAGACCAGACAGGAGAGTATTACAGTAGTCAAGCCTACTTGCAATAAAAGCATGGATGAGTCTCTCTGTAACTGCCTGACAGAGAAATGGCCGCACATGTTCCTCAGATGGTGAAAAGCTGTCACATGCCTAATGTGCGATTTGAGTTCAGAATCTAAAATAACACCTAGGTTTTCTTAACTTCATTGACCGTGAATTAAAACGTGCAGTCAGACTATCACTCCGTGCTTTGGCTCCAGTACCTCGGTCTTGTCTAGATTTAGCTGGAGGAAGTTGAGCCATCCAAGTATTTAAAAATCACTAATACAGTCCCAATCATTTATCCGTGGAGCTAAAATCCTCCGGTGACACAGAAATGTAAAGTTGTGTCTGCGTAGCCGTGAAAAATCAATGCTGTGCTTTCTGATAACATATATAAAGTGAACAGTGCCRGACCAAAAATCGAACCTTTTGCAATGCCATGTGATATGTATACTGAACAAATATACAGTTGAAGTCAGAAGTTTACATACACCTTAGCCAAATACATTTAAACTCAGTTTCACAATTCCTGACATTTAATACTAGTAAAAATTCCCTGTCTTAGGTCAGTTAGGATCACCACTTTATTTTAAGAATATGAAATGTCAGAATAATAGTAGAGAATGAATTATTTCAGCTTTTATTTCTTTCATAACATTCCCAGTGGGTCAGAAGTTTACATACACTTAATTAGTATTTGGTAGCATTGCCTTGAAATTGTTTAACTTGGGTCAAACGTTTCAGGTAGCCTTCCACAAGCTTCCCACCATAAGTTGGGTGAATTATGGCCCATTCCTCCTGACAGAGCTGGGGTAACCGAGTCAGGTTTGTAGGCCTCCTTGCTCGCACACACTTTTTCAGTTCTGCCCACATATTTTCTATAGGATTGAGGTCAGGGCATTGTGATGGCCACTCCAATACCTTGACTTTGTTGTCCTTAAGCCATTTTGCCACAAATTTGGAAGTATGCTTGGAGTCATTGTCCATTTGGAAGACCCATTTGCGACCAAGCTTTAACTTCCTGACTCATGTCTTGAGATGTTGCTTTAATATATCCACATCATTTTCTCTGAACAGTTGATGTGTCTGTTACTTGAACTCTGAAGCATTTATTTCGGCTGCAATTTCTGAGGCTGTTAACTAATGAACTTATTCTCTGCAGCAGAGGTAACTCTGGGTCTTCCTTTCCTGTGGTGGCCCTCATGAGAGCCAGTTTCATCATAGCGCTTGATGGTTTTTGTGACTGCACTTGAAGAAACTTTCAAAGTTCTTTAAATTTTCCGGATTGACTGACCTTCATGTCTTAAAGTAATGATGAACTGTCATTTCTCTTTGCTTATTTGCGCTGTTCTTGCCATAATATGGACTTGGTCTTTTACCAAATAGGGCTATCTTCTGTATACTACCCCTACCTTGTAACAACACAACTGATTGGCTCAAACGCATTAAGGAGGAAAGAAATTGCACAAATTAAACAAGGCACACCTGTTCATTTTAAAGCATTCCACATAACTACCTCCTGAAGCTGGTTGAGAGAATGCCAATAGTGGGCAAAGCTGTGATCAAGKCAAAGGGTGGCTACTTTGAACAATTTCAAATATATTTTGATTTGTTTAACACTTGGTTACTACATGAGTCCATATGTGTTATTTCATAGTTTTGATGTCTTCACTATTATTCTACAATGTAGAAAAAAAGAAAAATTCAAGAAAATCCCTTGAATGAGTAGGTGTTCAAACTTTTGACTGGTACTGTATTAGCTAAGACATGACTGATACATGTTGAAAAAATCTTTCACATGCACTGGAACCTAAAATGAACTACTGTAGCATGCTAACGTTAATGTACTGAAGCCTGCAAGATGTGCACACGATTTCACAACTTCAGACGTCTACCATACAACAAAGCACGAATTTAAGTAGAATTTTTTTGTTGCTACGATTGTAAATGTATTGAAAATGCAGCCAAGTGCTGGGTGATTCTCCCGATGCCGAAACCAATGCTACGTGCATTATAAGTAGATGACAAATCGCACTGTATATTAACATTTACAGTTCTCTTTTCCATTCTTACAACTTCACATGGCAATAACATTCATCGTTTTCATGCAATATTATAAAAAAAATACTTAAAGCTCTGTGTGATGTAAACAATTGATGCTGTGTCAAGGCCGCAGTATGTGTGTTGAAAATTTGAGTTGGGGCGGGGCTCATGCCAAAGGACGAATATGATTGGACAACACGTCAAACTGGCGATGATGGTTGGATTAATTTAGCTGAGCCTTTCTCGCATTTCCATTGGTGGCTTTTTGCTAGTTGAGACTGTCAGCCAATCCAATGTCTAGCCAGTGTCAGTAATTTCATGAGACAGAAATCTAAAATCGGTYACAAATATATTTAGCAGATGTTATTGCGGGTGTAGCGAAATGCTTGTGTTCCTAGCTCCAACAATGCAGTAATATCTAACAATTCACAACAATACACACAAACCTAAAGTAAAAGAATTGAGTTAAGAAATATATAAATATTAGAATGAGCAATGTGCTCCAAAAGGAGTCGGGATCTCGGAGACCAGAACACTCAGACGACAGAGGAATGGGGTCGACTCCAGGCGAAGGCATATTAATTAGAAAATCGTTGTGAAACCGCAAATTTTTTTTACAATTAGTTGAGTAAAGTTTTAGCTTCTGTCTTAAGCATCCTAAATAATGCCATAGATTCAATTTCTCAAAAAGAGAATCACAGAATTAAGGGAAGCATGGTGGAAGGGGCAAACCTGCAATGGTAAGTGATTGTTGTCTACGAAGACTGGAGACAAACCGCTGAGCCATGGCGATTTTAAATAGTGGCAAAAACACACAAATAAAACTCAAATGCTGCTTTTCATTGCTGACCAGCAGATGTCACTAATATGCATTGTTAAAAGCTTTAATAATATAAAATTTTAGGCACAATTTGGTCCCAAAGGCTTCAGAAAACCTCAGTTTCCCATCACTAGCGTGCATTGCATGAGCAGTCATCTGAGCACTGTAGCGCCATCGATTCTGCGCCCCTCCACCCTCTTGGACCAGGAAGTAACAACTGCAGGAGTAGTGGCTACGGCAGCAATCTGTCCATTTGCGCTGTTCGCGAGCGGGAGGCCCGCTTCACACGTTTTTTTGCGGCGGTTCGCGGCCTTTGCGTCTGGTACCAGATATAGTAAAGCTTAACTTTTCCTATTCATTGTCTGTTAAATATTACGCCCATAGTGATGACTTATGGCCACAGGTTTGTTTTGTGGCGCTGTTCCACATCCCATAGGCCACTATAATGTTAGCTACCTCACAGAGCGAACAACCATCAGAGTCACTGTAGACACGGACCGACCTGGCATTTCTCTATCTGAAAATTACTTCTTACAACGACTGCAATTATTCTCTGATTTATGTCCAAGATAGCTATCTTCAGCTGCCTCTAGATCCAGTTCACTTTTAATAGATAGTCTCAAATTGTTTGCCATGCTGTCACTAAATACATATATTGAGCAAAAAAGACTCGATGAAATTGATTGTTTTCTTTGTAGCTTGCTTATATACACACACTACAGTAGGCTAGTACAGGGGCTAGCTACAGTACACCTTTACTGAATGACAACAATGTAGCCTGAACACTTCGGTCTAGCTAGCTGGCCTTAGACATTCATAAATTAACATATGGAGAGATAACAAATTCATGCAGCTGTGGTCGTGCCACTTGTTTAGCCATTTACCTGCTTTAAAAAAATATATAATAAACATTTTAAAAGAGTGAAAATACTCAAGCCTTCAGCCATACCAGCAGGTCTCCCATGAAAAAGTGATGTTGACTTCAGTGGGATACCCAGGTAATTAAAGCTAAAATGTTCTGTTCACTCAATAAATAGAAGTGTGTGTGGTTCAGTGGCAGATTTTCCTAAAGAAAATAGACCAAGATAGTATCAGCAGTTCTCAATCAGATGACACACCTGGTCTCATTCATTTATAGATGTTACTTATATTGAGAATGATTTCCATATCTGATATTGTTCATGGTCTAACTGTGCTATTTTTAAAAACACACAGTAAACAAAAAGCTGCCACCATTGTGGGTGCCATATAATTTGTGTGCATGTCTTTAAGTTATGCACATTTCATGTTGATATTCCATTACCCTAAGTCCTCCATTCCCGAACATGAAGCTGCCTGACCCTAGCCGGAAGTACCAGAGAAGTGTTAGCTTAAGGTATGAATTCATATTGAGTAAAATTAAGTTCACTCAAGTTCTTATTTAGTGACTGACACGAATTGGAGCATGAACAGGCTTAGTCTACACTCCCGTGGAACAACGGCCATGTAATCCATTTGTCAACAACGGTTGTGCCAATTAATGCATATCACAACTGTCAAGAGGTGTGTACACACTAAGCCTTAGAGGTTTCGTAACTTCACATGATTAGGCCTATGTAAATACAGATCTGAATGTTTGATATCCTTTCTACTGTAAACTGTTGATTGTAGTTGATGCCAAAGCTAATCATTTAATATTCTACTACAAGGACTCTGTCAGCTTTTAGATGTGTGCATTATTAGATACTACAGCACTGTTGGAGCTAGGAACACAAGCCTTTCACTACACCCGCAATAACATCTGTTAAGTATGTGTATGTGACCAATAAAATGTCATGAGACTGAAAAGTAGAGATGGATGATGGAGAAGGGGGAGTGACTACAGACAGAAACAAGTGCTGAAAATCTATTTCCATTGATAGAAGTGGTTTGGACTCATTTGATGTATATTTATTGCACAGGTACTGTGCATCCATTATTGTTCATTACTATTGTGTTAATGTGGTGAATGTCTTGTATTAAACCAACTTCGATAGTAAGTTCGTTGTACAAAGGATTGTGCTCCAACAATCATAAATATGGCTTTGGTTTCATTAAAGTAAACCTCAACGTAAAGCAATCTGTTTAATATATTGTCTTTATATGCATTACAATGGAAAATGAAATGTCCTCCAGATGCAAGACGTCCTCCAGCAATGGCTGAAATTTTACTTTTGAAAAGCGATATCCCAACTACAAGCACAGTACACACACTGAAGGGTAAAAAAAACACACTAACAAGTGGTTTTTAGACAACTTTTTAGCCATTCAAGACATTGGTCTGATGGGAATGGGATGTCATCATGCTTGAGGAACAATACAGAACAAGAAGAGGAAAGCCCCCACTTGTGCAATGCTATGACTTAACTGGACCACCTATTGAGATGTGCCTCTAGTTAGGTAAACCAGGTGTTACATTAGGTGAAAGGAGACAAGTACCATTAAGAAAATAAAAAGCAGTGTATTTACATACTGTTTCCACTAAACAGACCTAAAACATCAAGGTTTGTTGCATGAAGAAATTAATAAATAGGTGTTGATGATTTAGAATGTAACTGCCGAGGTAGAATATTTAAAGTCGAACATTCATTTTTTAAACATTTCACAGGATATGCCTTGCTCTAAAGAAGCACTCAGTTAATGATTGGGTCACAGTGGGTTCTCTCCTCTCCTGTAAAACTGTTTGGTCTGAGGGAATAATTATAATAAAGACAAATTCCATAAACTGATTTTTTTTTAAATGATGCTACGGCTGTACATGACTGACCCCATCAACCCCTACCTACATGCACATATCTACCTAGCACCTCTGCACATAACCGTGTGTATATAGCCAGGTTTTTACTCATTGTGTATTTATTCCGTGTTATTTTTTCTATAGTTTCTCTGCATTGTTGGGAAGGGCCTGTAAATAAGCAGTTCACTGGTAGTACACCCGTTGTTTACAAAGCATGTGACAAATACAATTTGATCTGTATAATACAATTCTCCTCATGGTACAAAATGTAACTTCTAGACTTAGGGTTTTTACTACTGTTGGTTATGGTCATTGTGTAACACAATTAGAGGAATCATTTGGAACAGCATTGTGTACACCTTTCTCCATGTAAAAACGTATGCAAACATCTTGCAGATTCACACCTATACAAACCTTTGTTGCAGTTTTAGAAGATGCTGCTTCAAACACTCGATCAGACGACCTCAATCTCAAACATTTTTTTCAATACGATCACTTGTCGTAGTACTAGTGGCATCACTCAAATTACCATCTACACTAATTTAAGGAGAAATGTCAGAGGTTCATTATCGCCAGACTCGCCAGAGCCAAAACATTCGCATGGAATTTACGACACCCTTTGTGATAAGCCATATCTAAATTGCAGTAGTCCAACAATCAAACAAACTTCCATTTGCATTTATAGGTGACAAAATAATTGTCTTACCTCTTCATCGATTGTCTTCTTCTCCACAGGGATTGAAATTAGTTGTGCTCTGTGTTAATTACCATAGGCTACTGTTTGAATTGGATATGGAGGGCGACCGGTCAAGGATCGATTTCAGACAAGGTGATAAATTGTAATGACAGCGACCGTTGTAATTATGAGTAAAGATACGTCTGGTACATTATCTGAGGTATACGGTCTGCGTTCCTTCGGCTCATAGAGAACTCAAAAAATGCACAGTATAAGAATGCTAGACATTTTATACCACCCACGGAAAGTAGGTTGAGTCTGGAAGTTCTGGTCCTTGTTGGTTCGGACAGGTTGTTTGTCTTCTCAGCTTGTCCTGATGAGCTGGGCGTCACTCCTTCTGAGTCTTATAGCCAAAAAGTTCTTTGTTTATCAAATGTTCAGCTAAGAGGAGATTTTTGTGGTGTGCGTTAGTCAGCCTGCTGTCCTTGAGTATGTGTGTGTGTTCTATTATTTCGTGAAATTGCAGGTCGCAATTGTAAATGAGACGTGTTTTCAATTGCCTACCTGGTTAATAAAGGTTAAATAAAAAAAAAAAAATAAAAAAAATGCGGACCCAAGCACGTCTTTTGATCAAGGCTTTCCTTATAGTGTTTATGAAGGGTCTGTCCAGCCATCTGTCTTGGGTGTTAGAAAGCCCTGCTTCAGAAACGAAGTTAGTTATAACAATGTATATAGCAATATGCTTGTGTTATTTTCAAATGGTATTTATTACACTACACATAACTCATAAGGCAATCAGGCCCAATGGGTGACCGAGGTAAAGACCGTTTCAAGTTGGATATTCAACGGATATTCACGCTTTCAAACCTCAATAGCTTTCAAACCACTTGAGCCAAATAAGTGTCATTATGTTGGAAAAATTGCCCACAACATTGCACAGGTCTTATTTTCACGATTTGGAAATTAATTCGCTTTCCAAAGGGAATAAACATGTGTAAATGTGAGCACCATTTTGTATTCCAAGTTGAACTGGTAAACAAAGTACAAGCATTATTTACATTCGAATTTCAATAGCTTCTTGGTCATGTGACCTACTTGACTCAAACAAGGTCCAGAATGTCCAATGACTACCCTTCTATATTGCACACCATTTAGTTTGTCCATTTTCATCTCACAAGATTTTACATGAATTTCTCAAAATTTAAAATTTCAATAGCTCCTTGGTCATGTGACCTAATGACTTCAAACAAGGTTCAGAATGTACACTTAGTGGGCCTACACATTGCACACCCTTTAGTTAGTCCATTTTCATCTCACAAGATTTTACATGATTTTTTCAAAATGTAAAATTTCAATAGCTCCTTGGTCATGTGACCTAATGACTTCAAACAAGGTTCAGAATGTCCACTGACTATACCATCATATCACACACTCTGATGTTTGTCTACTTTCATATCATGCTATTAGACTTAAATCTGTAAGCTTTGCAGGCCTTCATTTCACAAGGGTGTTAAAACATTATTTTGAAGTTAACAAATGTTCCAGCCTCACAATAACTATCTTTCACATGGACACTGAAAAGATCTGCAAATGGCTGTATGTGGAATGGATCAAGGACAGGAGAGGTGTTCAAACAGAGGTGCTTAAAGGAAGRTGCACAGGTAGGCCTCATGAAAAGCACTGTTTTATATGCTCTTTTTAATCACAGTAATAGGCACTGATTTGTCAGTCAGAGTGAGCTTGATAAGGTGAAAGAATCCTTTTCATACCGTCACTTTCATATACTGTACATTTTTAAGACAAATCCTTCTACATTGAGGATAAGAATGCAGTTTACATAACCGGATAATGACTTGATATTTGAGTGCATTCACAACAAGCCACCTGCAGACAACTTACAAAATGCAATAGTGCATTTGAGGGTTAGTTTTTCTGATGAAAATAGTTATTTGATGCATGGCCTACTATTTCTAACTGGGAAAATAAATTCCTACGTCTTTTGTGAGTAAAATTGTTTTTCCAAAAATGATTTAGGTACATTTTTGTAAAGAGGTATGAGGGTTGTGATATGGGTGATTTAATAGTAAAATCATTTAAGGGATCAATACATGTCTATATTGCGTCCCCAGTATCTGCATGAACCATCATGCCAAGTGTTTTTGGTTGACCCTGCTGGACAGAAAGAGGAGGAGCAATCGGAAACACGCTGCATTCAAATTCAGGTTTTCAGACATGCGCAGAGCAGACTGAAAGGGGAAGGGTAGCTCTTGACTTGAACCACAGGGGTTCTCTGTAAAGAGAGAGTAATCCAAAAGGCACAGACACACCCCTTGACTTTCAACTGGCACCGTTGACCTGTATGTATTCTCTCCTGATTGGCTCTGTGGTGCACAGTCTGGCAGTCTGACTAAAGTGCCAGAGGTATGAGGAGAGACATCCTCCTTTGTATTTATGGGAACAAATATTTCCTAACACTTTGGATCCTATTCTTGGACAGTTAGAAGACACAATGCATCAATGGAAAAATACCGATTATTGGAGGACCAAATTTTTTATTTTTTTTGTAATAATGAATTACAACAATACTGAATGAACACTTATTTTAACTTAATATAATACATCAATAAAATCAATTTAGCCTAAATAAATAATGAAACATGTTCAATTTGGTTTAAAAATGCAAAAACAAAGTGTTGGAGAAGAAAGTAAAAGTGCAATATGTGCCATGTAAGAATGCTAACGTTTAAGTTCCTTGCTCAGAACATGAGAACATATGAAAGCTGGTGGTTCCTTTTAACATGAGTCTTCAATATTCCCAGGTAAGAGTTTTAGGTTGTAGTTATTGTCGGAATTATAGGACTATTTCTCTCTATACCATTTGTATTTCATTAACCTTTGACTATTGGATGTTTCTTATATGCACTTTAGTATTGCCAGTGTAACAGTATAGCTTCCATCCCTCTCCTCGCTCCTACCTGGGCTTGAACCAGGAACACAACGACAACAGCCACCTCGAAGCAGCGTTACCCATGCAGAGCAAGGGAATAAAAACTCCAAGTCTCAGAGCGAGTGACGTTTGAAAATGCTATTAGCGGCACACCGCTAACTAGCTAGCCATTTCACATCGGTTACACCAGCCTAATCTCGGGAGTTGATAGGCTTGAAGCACAACGAAGAGCCTCTGGCAAAACGCAGGAAAGTGCTGTTTGAATGAATGCTTATGAGCATGCTGCTGCTACCCACGCTCATTCTGACTGCTCTATTCAAAATCATAGACTTAGGTCATTAATATGGTCGAATCGGCAACTTCATCTCGAAAAACAGACATTTTATTCTTTTCAGTGAAATACGGAACTGTTCCGTATTTTATCTAACGGGTGGCATCCATAAGTCTAAACTTTCCTGTACATTGCACAACCTTCAATGTTATGTCAATAGATTACGTAAAATTCTGGCAAATTAGGGCGCCCAAACTGTTGCATATCACTGATCTGCGTGCAATGAACGCAAGACAAGTGACAACAATTTCAACCTGGTTAATATTGCGTCTAACCTGGATTTTCTTTTAGCTATATGCAGGTTTAAAAATATATACTTCTGTGTATTGATTTTAAGAAAGGCATTGATGTTTATGGTTAGGTACACATTGGAGCAACGATACGCACCGCATCGATTATATGCAATGCAGGACACGCTAGATAAACTAGTATATCATCAAAACCATGTGTAGTTAACTAGTGATTATGATGGATTGATTGATTGTTTTTTATAAGATAAGTTTAAATGCTAGCTAGCAACTTACCTTGGCTTCTACTGCATTCGCGTAAACAGGCAGGCTCCTCCGTGGAGTGCAATGTAATCAGGTTGGTTAGAGCGTTGGACTAGTTTACCTGTAAGGTTGCAAGATTGAATCCCCCGAGCTGACAAGGTAAAAATCTGTCGTTCTGCCACTGAACGAGGCAGTTAACCCACCGTTCCTAGGCCGTCATTGAAAATAAGAAGGTGTTCTTAACTGACTTGCCTAGTTAAATAAAGATTAAATAAAGGTGAAAAATATATATATTTTAAATCGGCCAAATCGGTGTCCAAAAATACCGATTTCCGATTGTTATGAGAACTTGAAATCGGCCCTAATTAATTGGCCATTCCGATTAATCGGTCGACCTCTACTAATTACTGTCCGTGAGTAACCTCAACCTTGTGGGTCTGTGGGTGTTTGGGCCAATAAAGTGCCAACTCAATTCTACCAGTGACAAATCTCTCATGCCCCTATGAACGGGGACACAGGGCAATAGTTTTTAATCTAAACCAGCCCTTTTTTGCTGGAGTACACTAACCCCTAATTGGGGCTCTTTTCTTGACACACAGTAGCAGTTTACCAGATAAGAAGTCAAGAAGATCAAAAAGTAGATTGTTGTAAGGGTGTATTATGTCTTGTGCTGGCCACATTGTCATATCCATTCTGGATTCTGAGTGGTAAAATCATAGCTGAAAAATGCCTCTATGTATGTGTATACATTTTCCCCCAGACAATCTACTGCAGAGTTCTGTCATGCTATCCAGGTCTGTGCCCAAACAGTTCGAGCTTCTACTTTTAAAAATCCACCTTTCCAGAAATAAGTACTGTTGTCGCTTGTTATAGACACCCCTCAGCCCCCAGCTGCGCCCTGGACACCATATGTGAATTAATTGCCCCCCATTTATCTTCAGAGTTTGTACTGTTAGGTGACCTAAACTGGGATATGCTTAACACCCCGGCCGTCCTACAATCTAAGCTAGATGCCCTCAATCTCACCCAAATTATCAAGGAGCCTACCAGGTACAACCCCAAATCCGGAAACTCGGGCACCCTCATAGATATCATCCTGACCAACCTGTCCTCTAAATACACCTCTGCTGTCTTCAACCAGGATCTCAGCGATCACTGCCTCATTGCTTGCATCCGTAATGGGTCCGCGATCAAACGACCACCCCTCATCACAGTCAAACGCTCGCTAAAACACTTCAGCGAGTAGGCCTTTCTAATCGACCTGGCCCGGGTATCCTGGAAAGATATTGACCTCATTCTGTCAGTAGAGGATGCCTGGTTATTCTTTAAAAGTGCTTTCCTCACCATCTTAAATAAGCATGCCCCATTCAAAAAATGTAGAACCAGGAACAGATATAGCCCTTGGTTCACTCCAGACCTGACTGCCCTTGACCAGCACAAAAACATCCTGTGGCGTACTGCATCAGCATCGATGTCATTTACAAAATAGCCTCCAACACTCCCCCTTGGTTTGTGCTGTGGTGGAGATCTTTGTGGGCTATACTCGGCCTTGTCTCAGGATTGTAAGTTGGTGGTTGAAGATATCCCTCTATTGGTGCGGGGGCTGTGCTTTGGCAAAGTGGGTGGGATTATATCCTTCCTGTTTGGCCCTGTCCGGGGGTATCATCGGATGGGGCCACAGTGTCTCCTGACCCCTCCTGTCTCAGCCTCCAGTATTTATGCTGCAGTAGTTTATGTGTCGGGGGGCTAGGGTCAGTTGGTTATATCTGGAGTACTTCTCCTGTCTTATCCAGTGTCCTGTGTGAATTTAAGTATGCTCTCTCTAATTCTCTCCTTCTCTCTTTCTTTCTCTCTCTCGGAGAACCTGAGCCCTAGGACCATACGTCAGGACTACCGGACATGATGACTCCTTGCTGTCCCCAGTCCACCTGGCCTTGCTGCTGTTCCAGTTTCAACTGTTCTGCCTGCGGTTATGGAACCCGTACCTGTCCCAGACCTGCTGCTTTCAACTCTTAATGATCGACTATGAAAAGCCAACTGACATTTATTCCTGATTATTATTTGACCATGCTTGTCACTTATGAACATTTTGAACATCTTAGCCATGTTCTGTTATAATCTCCACCCGGCACAGCCAGAAGAGAACTGGCCACCCCTCATAGCCTGGTTCCTCTCTAGGATTCTTCCTAGGTTTTGGCCTTTCTAGGGAGTTTTTCCTAGCCACCGTGCTTCTACACCTGCATTGCTTGCTGTTTGGGGTTTTAGGCTGGGTTTCTGTACAGCACTTCGAGATATTAGCTGATGTACGAAGGGCTATATAAAATAAACTTGATTTGATTTGATTTACTCAACAAATTGGATGCAGTCTATCACAGTGCCATTCGTTTCATCACCAAAGCCACATATACTACTCACCACTGCGACCTGTATGCTCTCGTTGGCTGGCCCTCGCTTCATATTCGTCACCAAACCAACTGGCTCCAGGTCATCTATAAGTCCTTGCTAGGTAAAGCCCCGCCTTATCGCAGCTCACTGGTTACAGCAGGTATATTTCACTGGTCATCCCCAAAGCCAATTCCTATTTGGCCGCCTTTCCTTCGAGTTCTCTGCTGCCAATGACTGGAACGAATTGCAAAAATCAYTGAAGCTGGAGACTCATATCTCCCTCACTATCTTTAAGCATCAGCTTACAGGTCATGGCACCTGTACATAGCCCATCTGTAAATAGCCCATCTAACTACCTCATCTCCATATTGTTATTTTATTTATATTTATTGTTTTGCTCCTTTGCACCTCAGTATCTCTACTTGCACATTCATCTTCTGCACATCTATCACTCCAGTGTTTATTTGCGAAATTGTAATTATTTCGCCACTACGGCCTATTTATTGCCTTACCTCCCTAATATTTCTTCATTTGCACACACTGTATATAGACTTTTGTGTTGTGTTATTGACTGTACGTTTGTTTATTCCTTGTGTAACTCTGTGTTTGTGTCACACTGCTTTGCTTTATCTTGGCCAGGTCGCAGTTGTAAATGAGAACTTGTTTTCAACTGGCTTACCTGGTTGAATAAAAGTAACATAAAAAAATACTATGTGGGAATGTCTCATGTCTGTTCTACGTGTAGTGTTGGTACATGGAATATTCCTCAACTTTATATATCATAAATTGCTTTTGCAAATTGAAGAATTATGTTCAACAACTGACATTTTCAGATTATTTTGACAAACACACTTTGGTGCTTACAATTCATTCTCTATTGTCATAGATTTGGTGGGCACTGTCATCTGTGATCTTGGTGATATGACCTTCTTTATGCACGTACTGATGAAACTGTCACTTAATATTTTTTTCTTAGTCTACAAACGCTCTACATTTATTCTCTGTGATAGGGTTGGATCCTATATGCTACTTTTATTAATGTCCTGTAAATGGTTCAGTGCCTATAATTTAGGCTGTGTGTAGAATGGAGCATAAAGKAAATTACCTCTACTACTAGATTACAGTGATAAGGAAAACAGCATACAAATTTGGCTTGTGTATTCATTTGCCTATAACTAATCAGAATTCCATTATGTTTACATAAAAACGAGAATATTTCAAAATGAGAAGATCCTGCCATGGAAAAGATGACTGGGTGGACATAAAGTGGAAAGTGGAAAGGAGGGGAAATAACTCACACCATGCAGCAGGACACCTTCAGCTGCGGGGTCTTTGTAATGCAGGTTTGATAGTTACACTTTCAATAATGAATGGTTAGCTGTTATGTGACAATTAGGTCAAAAGCTCTATTTTATTTTTTGGTGTCGATGACCAAGGAAGTTGCACAGAACTTCCCCAACATCCCCTCCCACATTGATATGGAACCTTCAAAAACACATGGAGCAACTGCGAAAAGAAATGGCTGAGGACATACTAAAGATGTCTGGTATGTAATGACATTTCATTCAAAGTAAATGTACGTTTATTTTTATGTAGTTGTGTCGGACAGCCATATGTTCAGTTCATGCCTATGATTTCAGAGTTCAACAAAGCCAACAACTGCTTCATGTGTGCCACTGATAAAGAACCTGGATGTGGCCCAAAGACTGACTGGGTTAGTAACTTTATTTAACATGTTTTACTTAATATTTTGACAGTGACGCATGTAAGACAATTTATGATATAACACAATGTAACGCTTGTCGTGGTTGGAGAAGAGTAGGACCAATGCGCAGCATGGTAAGTGTCCATATTGATTTAATACGAAATAATGAATACTGAACAAAAACAAGAAAAGACAAACGAACAATCCTGTACGGTGAACCAAAAACACAGAACAGAAAATATAATCACCCACAAAACACAATGAAAAACAGGCTACCTAAATATGGCTCCCAATCAGAGACAACGACTGACACTGCCTCTGATTGAGAACCATACTAGGCCAAACACATAGAAATAGAACAATAGAACAAAACATAGAAAAAACAACATAGAATGCCCACCCCAACCACGCCCTGACCAAACTAAAATAAAGACATAAAAAGGAACTAAGGTCAGAACGTGACACACAATGGATGGCTAATTTGTCATTTATCGTACTGCAATGATATTTTATATTTATAACGTATTACGCTTTGTTTTGTTTTAGATTGAATGTTTTGCATGCCAACAGTGGTTCCATGTGCTCTAACTAGGAATGAAGACGAGTTCAACAGAGTAATGAACACAAACTGGAAGTGCTGTCTTTGTTGTTGAAAATGTATGCTATACACCATCCACACTGAAGAGAAAAGTCAGAGAAAAGTCTGAGAACTTAAAAACAACATCAATGTAGAAGCCAACATACAAGTCTTAAGTAAAAACGAATGCAAATAGGTTAGAAATTGTGCTACTAATGCACATGACAGCACAAATTAAATCAAATCAAATGTATTTATATAGCCCTTCTTACATCAGCTGATATCTCAAAGTGCTGTACAGAAACCCAGCCTAAAACCCCAAACAGCAAGCAATGCAGGTGTAGAAGGAAAAACTCCCTAGAAAGGCCAAAACCTAGGAAGAAACCTAGAGAGGAACCAGGCTATGAAGGGTGGCCAGTCCTCTTCTGGCTGTGCCGGGTGGAGATTATAACAGAACATGGCCAAGATGTTCAAATGTTCATAAATGACCAGCATGGTCAAATAATAATAATCACAGTAGTTGTCGAGGGTGCAGCAAGTCAGCACCTCAGGAGTAAATGTCAGTAGCCGATCATTAAGAGTATCTCTACCGCTCCTGCGGTCTCTAGAGAGTTGAAAACAGCAGGTCTGGGACAGGTAGCACGTCCGGTGAACAGGTCAGGGTTCCATAGTCGCAGGCAGAACAGTTGAAACTGGAGCAACAGCACGGCCAGGTGGACTGGGGACAGCAAGGAGTCATCATGCCATGTAGTCCTGAGGCATGGTCCTAGGGCTCAGGTCCTCCGAGAGAGAGAAAGAAAGAGAGAAGGAGAGAATTAGAGAGAGCATAGTTAAATTCACACAGAACACAGGATAAGACAGGAGAAGTACTCCAGATATAACAAACTGACCCTAGCCCCCCGACACATAAACTAATGCAGCATAAATACTGGAGGCTGAGACAGGAGGGGTCATGAACGTCATCAGAAGTGTCCTCTTAATTTGAGGGCTGAGGGGATAGGGTGTGTCTTAAGTGTTTGGACTGCAACCCGTCCATTATCTGGGATAATGGTGTTGATGTGAGCCATGACCAGCCCATCACTGCCTGGTTTGGCAACTGCTCAGCCTCCGACCGCAAGGCACTACAGAGGGTAGTGCGTACTGACTAGTACATCACTGGGGACAAGCTTCCTGCCATCCAGGACCTCTTTACCAGGCGGTGTCAGAGGAAGGCCCTAGAAAGTGTCAAAGACTCCAACCACCCTAGTCATAGACTGTTGTCTCTGCTACCGCACGGCAAGCGGTACCGGAGCGCCAAGTGTAGGTTCAAAAGGCTTCTCAGCAGCTTCTACCCCCAAGCCATAAGACTCCTGAACATCTAATCAAATGGCTACCCAGACTATTTGCATTCCCCCCCTCTTTTACGCTGCTGCTACTCTCTTTTACTATCCATGCATAGTCACTTTAATAGCTCTACCTACATGTACATATTACCTCAATTACCTCCTGTATATAGCCACGCTATTGTTATTTTACTGCTGTTCTTTATTTGTTACTTTTATTTATTTTCTTTTTTTAGGTATTTTTCTTAAAACTGCATTGTTGGTTAAGGGCTTGTAAGTAAGCATTTCACTGTAAGGTCTACACCTGTTGTATTCAGCGCATGTGATTTTGATCTAGCAGAATCTCACTACTACACCCAGTCTATCAATTCTCCATAATAACATTAATACCTCCAATAGTAGGTCACTGCTATTATATTTACCAGATGATAAAATATTTAATACAGACAGAGAATCTGAGCATACTATAATTCTAACAGGTTGTACGTCCTCCAGTCACTGGAGGGCAACTATTATCGCCAACAGTTCAACTGAGTATACTGACASTTCATTTGTTAGTCTTCTACATATCTGCACATCAAATTCATGAACGTAAACGACTGCTCCTGTGTGCCCACTCTGCGTCCTTCGATCCAAAAAAAAAAAAGCATAAAAACTTCTACCAATGTAATTGTCAACCAGTTTCCCTATATCACTGACTTCTGACCAATACTCACTCTCAGTGTATTACATTACCCCTCATACACCAGTAGGAGTCACTGTTTAGGCAGGAATTGTTGGACTGTGGCTTCAGATTTTATTTAAATATAGATATCTCTTTATTTAGGTTGATGGCATGACATTGAAACAATGACGTTGAATCAAACATACCATTTTATTATCAACTTGAAACAAGGTAAAAAAAATGTTTTTAATCAAATATGAAATTCAACATAATTTCAACCACCCAATTGAATATAGGATGAAAAACAGACATTGATTAAATAGTAAGAATATGCAAAAATGTCAACATCTAAAATATGATGAAAATGTGACCTGGATCTGGTGTTGCATGTTCAAACGTATTTACAACACCACATTAAATTAATTTAGTTGCAATTTCCATGTAGATTCTACGTGAGATTTTTAACCATTCTGCAAGGAATATTCAACACAATTTCAACGTATAGATAGTTTTGATGATTATGTTGAAATTAGATTGATGTAACAACCTGTTAGTCAGGTTAAGTCATTGTATTTAAGTTTAAGTTTTACCATAATTTCGATGTTTGCAATGCTGGTTGAATTGATATGAAAACAGTACTGTTTGATGACTTTTTGCAAATCCAGATGTTTCAAACATAGATTCAACGGCACAATACGTTGACAAATTATGTTGAAACAACGTTGATTCAACCAGATTGTGTCCAGTGGGTTATGAGTAACCTTAGAGTAAGCCCTGTTGGGCTGCAAACATTTTAATTCACATTAGAACACATATGCCATGAATTACTTAACTGTGTTCAAAGACTTGGTTGGTCATACAACTATTAGCTGTAAAGACAATATTTTCATTACTAAACACATTACAGGCCACAGTATGGTAATCAAATTGTGTCAAAATACCAAATGTTTTCAGGGTATACAACAAATCTCCAAGACCATGAAATCCAACAGATACTGTTCTAGGGGCTGCTGATTGCTCTGTTGTTGGCCCACTTCATCATTAGGTAAGAGTTATATGAGGTTGGTTGAGGGCACTCTCCAGGATCTGAGTCTTACCCTCTGTGCTGCTTATCTGTTCTCATGTAACCTACCTTCGGGGTTAAGGATGTGGAAAATGACTGCATGTGACTTGTGTGTATACGCCTGCAACTCATTGCTCTACCCTATATTATTCTCATTATTATTCTGCTTAAAGAACTCTACATCTTATCTTGGCATTGAACTCAAAGAAAATACTTGATATTCACAGTTATGTTTGTTACATACAGAGCCTTCAGAAAGTGTTCATACCCCTTGACTTATTCCACATTTTGTTGTGTTACAGCCTGAATTCAAAATTGATTAAATAGATTTTTTTCTCTCAATGATCTACACAATAACACATAATACCACACATAATACCACACAATACCACATAATGACAAAGTGAAAACATGTTTTTAGAATATTTTGCAAATTTATTGAAAATGAAATACATAAATATCTCATTTACGTAAGTATTCACACCTTTGGCTGCAATTACAGCTGTGAGTCTTTCTGGGTAAGTCTCGAAGAGGTTTGCACACCTGAATTTTACAATATTTGCACATTATTCTTWAAAAATTCTTCAAGCTTTGTGAAGTTGGTTGTTTATTATTGCAAGACATCCGTCTTGCCATAGATTTTCAAGCCAATTTAAATCAGAACTATAACTAGACGACTCAGGAACATTCATAGTGAGTCCATGCACATTTTTACTCCTGACCCTATTTAGGCTTGCCATAACAAAGGGGTTGAATACTTACTGACTCAAGACATTTCAGCTTTTCATTTTTAATTGATTTGTAAAAATTGCAAAAAAACTATTCCAGTTGGTCATTATGGGGTATTGTGTGTAGGCCAGTGACACAAAATCTAAATGTAATATTCAGGCTGTAACAAAACAAAATATGGAACAAGTCAAGGGGTGTGAATACTTTCTGAAGGCACTGTACTCTTAATGCAACAGTCATAAAGTTAATATGAAAATGATTTTCTTATTAGGAAGGACATTTATTGTACATTTGTGTATACCCTTGTGAGTTTGAAAGTGCTTAGAAAGTGCTAGGCCTAGAGCCATGGTCTCAGGCAGCTTTCAAGTTTGAACAGTGGATTCAGTCGGCTCATCATTTCCATGGTCACCCTGCTCAACGGTATTAGCAGCGGCCAGAGTGTCTGCCTCAGCCTCAGATGCTGAGTCTTCGTCAGAAAGGTCTGCGTCTGAGAGGATCCCGCAGCCCGTGTGGCACAGCTGGCGCTCCAGGTTGGTGATGCGCCGCTTCAGCCGCTGCTGTGTGGCCGTGTACTCGCTGAGCAGGCGGGCGAAGCGCGTCTGCAGGGTGTCCAGAGAGGACTCCAGCCTCTCCACCTTCTCCTCAGTGTCCTCTCCACCCAGTCTGCCAGCCTCTGCATTCTCATCCAGGAGGCCCTCCTTCATAAGGATCTCCTTCCCCCTCTCCTCCAGCACCTTCTTAGCATCAGGGTACTCGGTCACTGCTTCCATCAGGTCGTCCTTAGAGAGGCAGAAGAGGTCAGAATAGCCGATGCTGCGGATATTGGCCGTCCTGCGGTTTCCCATTTTGCTGCCCTGGATGTTGAGGATACTTATCTCCCCAAAGCAGCTGCCGGCGGTGAGGAGGGCGTACTGTGTGACCCCGTCATTTGCCACCACTGCCAGCTTCCCCTCTTTGATGATGTACATCTCCTTCCCTATGTCCCCTTTGCGGCAGATGTAGTCCCCTGGGCTATAGACCTGTGGCCGGAGTTTCAGCACCAGCTCCACCAACAGTCCAGCCTCACAGTCCTGAAAGATACGCACTTTCTTCAGGGTCTCCAGGTGCACATTGATGGCGATCTCAGCCCGCAATTTGTTAGGCAAGTTCTTCAATACCTCCTGCTCATCCACTGCTTTCTTATTAGTCCAGAGGTAGTCAAACCACTTAATGACGCGTGCTTCCAGCTCCTTGCTGACCCGGCGGAAGTGCATGTAGTGTTTGATGGCATCAATACGGGCCTGAAACTCTGCACGTGTGGCATTCATGTTGGAAATCATGGAGCCAACATTACCCACAATCGTGGCAAAGATCAGCACCCCAACTAGGAAGTCAAAGACCACAAAGAGGAACTCCTCATCTCGTACGGGTGGCGGTGTCTCTCCTATGGTGGTGAGGGTGAGGGTGGACCAGTACAGGCAGTAGACATAGCCCCGGGTTAGGGAGCCATACTCAGGGTTGGAGATGTTGGGGTACACCCAGGTATCAGAGCCAAACCCTAGAGATTTGGAAATAGCAAAGTAGATGCAGGCGTTCCAGTGGATGATGACCAGGATGTAGAGCACCAAGTTGCAGATGCGGAAGATGTTGGGGTAGTTTGTGCGTGTCTCAGTGCGGTCAAAGAACTCAAACATGCGTGGGAAGCGCAGCAGGCGATTGAATCTGAGCTCTGGGGTGTGGATTCCTGTGGATATGTAGGCCAGATCAGTGGGTAGGATGGACACGACATCCAGCTTGAACTGAAATGTGCGGACGTAGCTGTCTCTCAGCTTGGAGAGGTCCTTCACCAGCAGACCCTGCTCCAGAAACCCTGTGGTATAAAGAAGGTGTTGCCATTAGCACGAAAATATCTACCCAGGTTATCAATCATCTCTCACATCTCTTTGTTTGGATCAGTAAATAATAAATACAGCTATACATAATGTAACAAAAGTGTGTTTAGTCTCAAGCTAGGACCTGGTTTAAGGGTGTATATGATGGTGATGTACCTGTGCGGAGTCGGACACATGTGTCCAAGATGTACAAAGCGTCTGAAAGGTAGTCCAGCACCAACCAGCAGATGTAATTGCTTGTCTGCAGTTTGTCAAAGCATGCCCTACACAAAGAAGAGAAAAAGAGAATACTTAACTCCAGCATCAAACTTCCATCTATCAGTCCAACATTATATTGTTTCATTTTACTGATGAATTAACATCCCCTCTGGTGTTGTGCTATGTGTGGACTGTAGACAGAAAATGCCTGTGTTCTCAACTACCTAGCCACAATGAGGATCCAGTTGTAGAGCACAGCTATAGCAATAACAAACAGCCAACGGTAGTACATGTCGTCTGATGGGGACACAACGAACACACCCCATTTTTTCCTGAGAAATAAAAGAGAATGGTTCATGTCAAATAAGGTTACACAGACTTTTTTGTTTCTGCAGGTAGACATGGGTGGATCTGATCTTCAAGGGCCATGTGTCTGAAAGACTAACCACTGAACATATATCAGCTTTAATAATGACTACATTATTATGATGAGGCTGTAGACTGTATCAAATGGGGTCCATTTAAGGTAGTAAAGGTAGTAAAAAAAAAAAATATCCACACGTTGGATTTTTATTAAACTGAAGTAGATACATGTTACATTGTAATTCAGAACAGTTTATAGCGTATTTAGAGAATCATCACAGAGACAGACATACCTAAATCTCCCTTTGGTATTGTTGCCATTGGCATCAGGCTGCGTATTGCTGATGCGACTAGGGGCAGTCCTGAGCTCAGGGCCACGGAAGCGTTCCAAGAAAGAGTCTGGCCGCTCCTCCTCCTCTACAAGGCTCCTGTGTGCCCACTCCCTCAGAATCACCACCAAATTCACTAATCTGAGAGAGAGAGAGAGAGAAAGAGAGAGAGAGAGAACGAGAGAGGGAAGGGAGAGAGACAGAGCTATTCAGAGATACCGGTAAAGAGTAGCAGAGTTTGTATAAAATAACTGTATTAAGCAGAGTAAATTGGGACAGATTAGCATATGGGTGAGGCAATTTCAACATCACACTATCTATCAGTTGTGAGCTTTGGAAACTACCATTGCTGAGGTACCAGAATTTACCTAGACAGAGCTCCCCGTCCTTGAAAAGAGTTCCTTGAGTTGTTTCGACCATCGAGAGCAGCCACCCGTGCCAGCTCTGAGGATGTGTCATCATTATCATGATCACATTCTGATGGCACTCTAGGAGAAGAGAAGACAGAGGCAGACGCAGAAAAGATGCACTCTTGAGCAGGGGTAGGTATACATTTGGATGCACAAACAATGACCATTTGAGTCTCTGATTAGCAGTTGAAAAAGGGAGGCAGGGTCAAATACTGTACATGGTGGTACATTGTGTAAAACAGGAAGAGTTGTATATAAGCATAAAGGATGCATGCAGCAAAGAAATATAATTCTAGAACTAGAACCCTATGCAGGCCTCTGTGTAACCCACCTGCTGAGAGTACTCTCAGCTCTCTCCCTCTCTGGCTCCTCCTCCACAGTGGTCTTCACTGAGAGACGATGGGGGGACAAGTCTCTGTCGGCCACCTGGCCTGTCATCTTCAGCTGAAATGAGCTTTCAATTCATACAGAGAAACATTAAGAGTCTTTCCATTCCATCTGATTTGATACGCCCAAAAACTGACCACTACTTGACCATAATTATGAGCTTTTCATACAGTATGTAACTAACATCTTGTTACGTGCCTCCTAACGGAGGGAGGTGCAGGAATCAGGAGCAGGAGAGCGAGGAATTCCCAGTGGCAAAATAGTTTAATGAGCAGTCCAAAACACAACTACAACATGGGACTGAAACACGCCCAAACGAGACGGTTCTGGCGCTTGCTGGACTATCTTGGGCGCCCTGAAGCCTTCTTCACAACAATTGAACCACTCTCCTTGAAGTTCTTGATTATCCGATAAATGGTTGATTTAGGTGCAATCTTACTGGCAGCAATATCCTTGCCTGTGAAGCCCTTTTTGTGCAAAGCAATGATGACGGCACGTGTTTCCTTGCAGGTAACCATGGATGACAGAGGAAGAACAATGATTCCAAGCACCACCCTCCTTTTGAAGCTTCCAGTCTGTTATTCGAACTCAATCAGCATGGCAGAGTGATCTCCAGCCTTAAACTCGTCAACACTCACACCTATGTTAATGAGAGAATCACTGAGATGACGTCAACTGGTCCTTTTGTGGCAGGGCTGAAATGCAGTGGAAATGTTTTTTGGGGATTCAGTTCATTTGCATGGCAAAGAGGGACTTTGCAATTAATTGCAATTCATATGATCACTCTTCATAACATTCTGGAGTATATGCAAATTGCCATCATACAAACTGAGGCAGCAGACTTTGTGAGAATTAATATAATAGAAAATACAGGCTTTCTATGGTCAGGACGTTACAGTTAAAGAAGGATTTTTAAGCCTTGAGACAATTGAGACATGGATTGTGCCATTCAGAGGGGGAAGGGCCAAGACAAAATATTTAAATGCCTTTGAACGGGGTATGGTTGTAGGTGCGAGGCACACAGGTTTGTGTCAAGAACTGCAACACTGCAGGATTTTTCACGCTCAACAGTTTCCCGTATTTATCAAGAATGGTCTACCACCCAAAGGACATCCAAACAACTTGACACAACTGTGGGAAGCATTTGGAGTCAACACGGGCCAGCCTGCCTGTGGAACGCTTTCGACACCTTGTAGAGTCCATGCCCCGACAAATTGAGGCTGTTCTGAGGGAAAAGGAAGGGGGGTGCAACTCAATACTAGAAAGTTTCCTTAAAGTGGAATTGACAGCATTTTAGCAACATGAAATCTTATTCAAATCTGATCATATACACCCACAGGAAGAATATGACAATTTTTTTTGACAATTTCTGACAAGCGAGCACTTTGATATGGTCATTTTCAAGTTTTCAAAAATTCTTAAAATGGTTGAGAATTACATATACTAAGGCATTTGTGAAAATTCTATAGCAATATACAGTGGGAAAGTGGCAGTGCGTTTCGACAATTAACAGACACTGCAGTAAATAAAATCGAACAAAAAAAATATGTCTCATCCAGGACCAGAGTCTACGCAGACCTTAGCCAATCAGAGTTATAATAGGCCTTTATGCAAACAAGCCATTTGCCACACGAGCCTGTGTCACGATCGTGTGGAGGATTGACGGACCAAAACGCAGCATTAGGAAAATAAGCCATCTTCCTTTTTATTATGAAGAAGGAGAACCAAAAACAAAACACTATTACAAAACTAACAAAACAAACAAACGATCGTGAAGCTAATAAACGTCGTGCACATACACAGGCTACAAACGTTCTGACATAGACAATTACCCACATCAAACGAAAGCCTATGGCTACCTTAAATAGGGCTCCCAATCAGAGACAACAGAAATCAGCTGTCTCTAATTGGGAACCCATTCAGGCAACCATAGACTCTCCTAGACAACTTACACCCAACATAGACACAGCTAGACACATACACTCAACACAAACCCATACACTACACCCAACACCCCCTTTACCATATAACCACCCAAAACCGATAAAACACAAACATTCCCCATGTCACACCCTGACCTAACTAAAATAATAAAGAAAACAAAGAATACTAAGGCCAGGGCGTGACAGCCTGCCATCATTCATTTGAATTGGACTGTGTGTGTTTACAAGCAGTAGCACCAGCGCGTCTTTAGATCATTAGAATGCATTTGGCAAAAGCCAAAAAATACACCTGAATGGATTTCTGCAAATATGTAAATACCTCGGGAGTCTTCTTACATTTGGGAACTTTACAGTCCTATTGATCACACAACCATGAAAAGGTAGGCTGTATTTCCCTATACATCAACAAGATCACCATCTAAAGCTAGCCAGAGTAAGCTGAGCTAAAATCTAACGAAGGAACATTAGATAAACCCTCTCAAACTTTTTCAGCTACTTGGCCGTAAGTAGCCTGCTCATCCTTCTGCAGCTTGCCTGCCAATGCATGCTTGTCCCAACCAAGCACCCAAGCTAACTGGCTAAAGTTGGATCGCTTGCTAGCTAGCTACCTCCAGACACAGATAAGAACACACCTCACTCTGACCATTTTACTCGCCCTAGCAGAGCTGGTTAGGCTGTTTACATGCTATCTAGCGCGTTCGTGACTAACATACTTTTTTTGCTGACGTTTACTGACACCTGTCATATTCAGCGGGTGTTGCGTGTTCGTAATTTCATCAGTTATTCTGCGCTCTGGCACATTCAGACGAGGGTGCTCTGAAATCATAGTAGATAGCCAGAGTGAATTTGCGAACGCAAGAGATATGCTAACTGGATAGCAGTCGTTCAAGTTCAGCATAGCTAGCTAGCTAGCAAAGCGATTCACATTTCTTGCTAGCTAACCAAATGACACCTGCATCTCTGGCTGTGTAGCCACCGAAAAACAATATGAGGGAAAAGTCAGTCAGTCACTAACTCCTCCAATGACATGACATCCTCCTAGCAACTCGCTATCTAGCTAACGTTAGGCTCTGTGTTTTTAGCTATCTACATAAATAGATGCGCTAGCCTATTAGCCACGTTATAACTGACTTGTGATCATTTCCCTTGCTAGTTTGATTGTATTGACATTCTTAGCCTCAGTTGCAGTCGTCCGTTTTTGTCAGAAATATTTAGTCATTTAAACTGAAACAGTGCATACCGAATGGAGCAGACTTTGTTGTGACACTTTGCTGCACCTCACAGTTGAGCACGTTCTGCCTTTGGCAGATGCTGGCCTCACACCCACACGCAGGGGCGGATGGCTGACTCAGACCTTTCATGAGCACTGACAAGGCGGGGGGCGCTCTGACCTCGGGCGCCAGCTGCTGGTTTCGGCGGCGGCGTCTTGTGGCTGCAGGGGCACGCAGGCGGGCGTGCCACTGCACGGGCACGCACATGCACACACACACACACACACACCCTTGTTTCAGGCTGGGTTTCCAAGAACAAAGAACAGTGCCAAGAACCAATGGGACATTGACACCAGCCTGGAGGGGACGGGCCTCCACTTACAACGACCAGTCAGGAGCACGAACTACCAGAATCTACCTACGTCATTCACTGTATAAAATGCACTGCACACCATGTTTCGGGGCTCTCTTCTGCTAGTTCCTTCTGAGCTAAATGAACGAGGCCGTGCACGCTTTGCAAGATATCTTTACCTCTGAATAAACTGCCTTTACTATATACCAATCCACCCTGTCCAGCGTCTTGACTTGGTCTCCCTTCTCTAGTAACGAGTCATCAACACTACCAAGAAATACATTGGTGAATTATATGAATCATGCATTGAACTGCATCCATCTATTCTGCCAACAATGCCTGGAATGTTAAGTCAAATATAACCTATTTTTAAAACCTCCTTTAAAGTTAGTTTTGTAGCATAAACTGGGAATTTGATATTTTTGACTGATATTATGATTGTCTGTTTGATTTATATCTGCAAAGTAGTTAAAACGCTATCAGTTTGACCTTAATGTTTTGTACATTCAATGTACAAAACATTAAAGCAGTATAAACAGTATACACTCAATGTACAAAACATTAAAGCAGTATAAACAGTATACACTCAATGTACAAAACATTAAATCAGTATAAACAGTATACACTCAATGTACAAAACATTAAATCAGTAATAACAGTATACACTGAGCATGGACTCTACAAGGTTTTGAAAGCGTTCCACGGGGATGCTGGCCCATGTTGACTCCAGTGCTTCCTACAGTTGTCAAGTAGCCTGGATGTCCTTTGGGTGGTGGACCATTCTTGATACACACGGGAAACTGTTGAGTTGAAAAACAAAGCAGCGTTGCTGTTCTTGACACACTCAAACCAGGTCGCCTGGCACTTACTATCATACCCCGTTCAAAGGCACTTAAATATTTTGTCTTGCCCATTCACCCTATGAAAGACACACATACACGAATCAATGTCTCAATTTTTTCTCAAGGCTTAAAAATCCTTCTTTAACCTGTCTCCTCCCCTTCATCTACACTGATTGAAGTGGATTTAACAAGTTACATATATAAGGGATCATAGCTTTCACCTGGATTCACCTGGTCAGTCTACGTCATGGACAGAGTTCTTAATGTTTTGTACACTCAGCATATATTATACAGTTTACACAGTGTGTGTGTGTATATATATATATATACTGCAACCGCCAACCACAGGAGGATTCAGGAGACCGCTCTCAATGAGTGTACAGTAGACAGCCGGCTGCGGTCAGCTGCTGCTCTGCTAATCCTCAGATGGGGGAGGAGAGGAGGTAGGGGGCCCACGTGGGTAACTGGGGGGCCCTGTCTTGGTTAATAAAAAATTMAAAAATTAACTACATAATAAATAAATGTGACTGGTCAATTGTGTGAGTCAGGGGCTGGCCCAAGCCCATAGTGGGCGCAAGAGGCAAAAAAAATAAAAWAAAATAWATATTCCGTTACTGTTTTTATTATTTTATTGTTTTTTATCCAACCACAGGCGCCCACTCTCAATGTTCAAAATACACCAGAGAGCATATTTTGACACAGAGGACCAATAGTAATAAAAAAAATACCTGTGGATTATATTTTATCACAAGCGCATACAGGTAATAACCAAAATAAAGGAAATACCAACATAAAGTGTCTTAAAATGGTGTTGGGCCACCACGAGCTGCCAGAACAGCTTCAATGCGCCTTGGCATAGATTCTACAAGTGGACCTAAATCATGCCAGGAAAATATACCCCACACCATAACATAAACGTTGTATCCCTCATTTACTAAAGTGTTTCCTTTATTTTGTCAGTTACAGGTTGCCTACTGTCGGGAAGGCCACAATTTGGGCAGCTTGGACACCAAATATACAGCTTGTTGCGTTGTCGCCGTAGACATACACTACCGGTCAAACGTTTTAGAACACCTACTCATTCAAGGGTTTTCCTTTAGTTTGACTATTTTCTACATTGTCGAATAATAGTGAAGACATCAAAACTATGAAGTAACACATATGGAATCATGTAGTAACCAAACAAGTGTTAAACAAATCAAAATATATTTTATATTTGAGATTCTTCAAGTAGCCACCCTTTGCCTTGATGACAGCTTTGCACACGCTTGGCATTCTCTCAACCAACTTCATGAGGTAGTCACCTGGAATGCATTTCAATTAACAGGTGTGCCGTCTTAAAAGTTAATTTGTGGAATTTCTTTCCTTCTTAAAGTGTTTGAGTCAATCAGTTATCCTGTGACAAGGTAGGGGGGTATACAGAAGATCCATATAAGTCCATATTATGGCAGGAACAGCTCAAATAAGCAAAGAGAAATGACAGTGCCAAAATAGTCATCATAAAATATATTTGTTTAACACTTCTTTGGTTACTACATGATTCCATATGTGTTATTTCATAGTTCTACCATGTAGAAAATAGAAAAAATWAAGAAAAAGCCTTGAATGAGTAGGTGTTCTAAAACTTTTGACCGGTAGTGTATAATCCATAGAAGGGCTTCAGAACCTCTCACCCTGGAAATTATAGTGTCTAACTCATGGATACACTAGCCAGTCCTGACTTGTTTGGGAACTGCCATCTATGGATTATATTTCTATGGTTGGTTGCGGCTGTCTGTTTGCCTTTTGCCATTAAAAAATAGAATCGCAGGATAAACTTAGTTTGGAAAGCAAATGCCTACCGCTGAAAAGAGAAGACTAATCTGTCTGTAGAACCAATATAAAAAAGTTTTCTTATAAAAAAAAACAAAGCCCCGGGGCCTAGGATTTCTTAATCCGGCCCTGGCCATGTTTCAGGGGTGTACTGTATGTGGAAGATAAGGGCTATAGACATGGTTTGGTACAGATGTAGGATCTTAATTTGAGCCAGTCTGCTACAGCAGGAAAATAATCCTTCAGCAACAGGAAATGTTAATTATTAGTCTATGCGGATTATACTTAATGGACATTTTTGTAGGGGTTGATACATTTTTCATAAGGGAAAATAAAGTCTGAAATGGAAATGACAAACTTCAGAAGCCTTTTAAAACCTAAAATACACTACAATTTTCACATTTCCTGCATTGTCCTGCAAAAGGTTGATCAAATTAAGATCCTACATCTGTAACTCTCTCTTCAGTGTTTAGGGAGTGTGTGACAGATAGAGCAGAGGGACAGAAGACGACTGGGACTGCCAGCCACATTCCCTCATCTGGGGCCTCCGAAACAGGCTGTGGTCACCGTGGTGACTATTTTAGCATCCACAGCAACCAGGGTTGTCAGCCAATACTACCTCCTGCTCCTCTCACCCGTCAGGGGTTGGGAAAATATGTATAGTCTACTATAAAGGGTGTATGTTGACGGTATATGAGGATAAACATTGTTTGAGAGCAATGATACGGTATGGTGACACTGTATGATCCTTCTAACCCCACTGTACTGTGTGAAATATGGTCTCTATGTTGTAGGCTTCTGAGTAAACATCCTAGCCACAACCTACTTTTTTTCTGAGAAAGATAAATGTGGTTGCCTAAACCATATTGAGCACATAATCCTTTACTGTTTCACTAATTACAGATTGCAGTGGCATAACTATCTGTCTGATCTGGTAGAATTTCACTAAACAAAGATTTACAAACCTATCACACTGGCGTAGCACACCTCCCCACAGCCCCCGCAAGGCGGGGAGCCCACAAGCTTTGGGGTCCCCCGGCGACCTCCAGATAGCATATGTATATGTCATAAACCACTATTTGGGGGGGATTACAGGAAATTAGCTTTAAAACTGCAAAAAAATATAATAAATCAGCATCATAGGAAAATGTGTAGAATAGCAGGAAATTAGTTCAGGCAAACTTTACTTTTATAGTTGAAAAAAAAATGTTGCATTATTTTAGCAAAAAATTTACATTTAGGGGAATTTTATAAGGGAAAAGATTTGTTTATGACATTTTCTAAATACTTTCAATATTATTCATTTCCAAGTTGGCTCTATGCCCTTGTTCGGAGCAAAGGATCCCAATTTCAAACTCTCCAAAAAAGTTTTTAAAATTCTAAAAACTGGCCATAAATGATATTAATGGAAAGATTATTGCATGTCGTTTCTTGAAATAGCCATCAGTGACTTTAAATAATATTTATTTCAAAACTTTGATTCCTAAAAGATGTGTCTGACGATTTGGTTAACTCCGTCAGATTTGTCAAAAATTCAAAAGCTATACCATAAGGACCCCTTATTCATGTCCTACATGAATGTAATGTGGTGCAGCAAGACAACTCATGGTCTATAAAGTTCTCTACTAGTTCTCTACTAGTTCTCTGATAGAATTAAACAAACAATATTGGAATCACCATGGTCACAACCATAAACTGTCAACTCCATCTGCCTGATAGATTAAAATAGAATATGAAATTTGGTTCCAATATGTTACATGTAATTAGATTTTAGAGTCATACTGTAAGTTCATTCGGGAAGTATTCAGACCCCTGGACTTTTTCCACATTTTGTTAGGTTACAGCCTTACTCTAAAATGTATTAAATAGTTTTTTCCCCCTCATCAATCTACATACAATACCCCATAATGACAAAACAAAACAGGTTTTTAGAAATATTTGCTAATTTCTACCCAAAATATTATAGCAATATCACATTTACATAACTATTCAGACCCTTTACTCTGTACTTTGTTGAAGCACCTTTCGCCGCAATTACAGCCTTGAGTCTTCTTGTGTATAACGCTACAAGCTTGGCACACCTGTATTTGGGGAGTTTCTCCCATTCTTCTCTGCGAATCCTCTCAAGCTCGGTCAGGTTGGATGGAGAGCGTCGCTGCCACTCAAGGACATTCAGAGACTTGTCCCAAAGCCACTCCTGCGTTGTCTTGGCTGTGCGCTTATGGTCGTTGTYCTGTTGGAAGGTGAACCTTCGCCTCAGTCTGAGGTCCTGAGCACTCTGGAGCAGGTTTTCATTAAGGATCTCTCTGTACTTTGCTCTGTTCATCTTTCCCTCAATCCTGACTAGTCTCCTAGTCCCTGCCACTGAAAAACATCCCCACAGCATGATGCTGCCACCACCATGCTTCACCGTAGGGATGGTGCCAGGTTTCCTCCAGATGTGACGCTTGGCATTCAGGCCAAAGAGTTCAATCTTGGTTTCATCAGACCAGAGAATCTTGATTCTCATGGTCTGAGCGTCCTTTAGGTGCCTTTTGGCAAACTCCAAGTGGGCTATCATGTGCCTTTTACTGAGGAGTGGCTTCCGTCTGGCCTCTCTACCATAAAGGCCTGTTAAGTGGAGTGCTGCAGCTATGTCATAGTGACCATTGGTCACCTCCCTAACCAAGGCCCTTCTCCCCCGATTGCTCAGTTTGGCTGGGCGGCCAGCTCTAGGAAGAGTCTTGGTGGTTCCAAACATCTTCCATTTAAGAATTATGGAGGCCATTGTGTTCTTGGGGACCTTCAATGCTGCAGAAATTCTACGGACAATCCTTTCGACCTCAAGGCTTGGTTTTTCTCACATGCACTGTCAACTGTGGGACCTTATATAGACAGGTGTGTGCCTTTCCAAGTCATGTCCAATCAATTGAATTTACCACAGGTGGACTCCAAGTTGTAGAAACATCTCAAGGATGATAAATGGAAACAGGATGCACCTGAGCTCAATTTTGAGTCTCATAGTAAAGGATCTGAATACTTATGTAAAATTTCTGTTTTTAATTAATACATTTGCCCGGACTTTAACCCGATCGAACATCTCTTTTAGAGACTTGAAAATAGCTGCGCAGCAACGCTCCCCATCCAACCTGACAGAGCTTGAGAGGATCTGCAGAGAACAATGGGAGAAACTCCCCAAATACAGGTGTGCCAAGCTTGTAGCGTCATACCCAAGAAGACTCGAGGCTGTAATTGCTGCCAAAGGTGCTTCAACAAAGTACTGAGTAAAGGGTCTGAATAGTTATGTAAATGRGATATTTTAATAATTTTGGGGTAGAAATTAGCAAAAATTTCWGAAAACCTGCTTTTGCTTTTCCATAATKGGGTATTGTGTGTAGATTGATGAGCAAAAAAAMCAATTTAATCAACTTTAGAATAAAGCTGTAACCTAACAAAATTTGGAAAACGTCAAGGGGTCTGAACACTTTCCGAAGGCACTGTATATATAAGTTTGGAGATTTGTATGACATATTTGAATAATATAATGTTGGAATTAAACAATCAAGGCCTTCAAACACCTATTGGACAATAATTCTAAAAATTAAATGTATTTTTATAGTGTCTGACGGAGTTGACATAAATCCAGTTAGTGAGCATTTTATGAATAAAATAAAAATRAATAGGTTGTTCCTTTACATGCTGTGATAGCTGATACTTAGTCTATCAAAATATATATTTCACTTTTTTGTTAATATATATATATATATTTTCTAAGTGAGATGGCCCCGTCTTTCAAGAATCCTGAGCTCTAAAATAGCAACATTTTCTCTCAGCCTCATGGCAAAATTTGTAAATTAGAATAAGATTAGCTATACAACTGCACATTTTTCTCCCTGGCCTTTGCTCGGAACTTATGGGTGCCCCGCGAAACTGTGCTATGCCACTGACCTACCTCTAAATTGTCATTACGTTCTGACACGTGGAAGCACTGAAAGTATTGAGAAGGGTGGTGTTAGGGCCATGACTGGCTCATGGAAGTTGAAGCAGACAAATGATGATGGTGTTTAGACAACTGTTTCCAATGTTTTACTAATTGGTGGATCATTAGGGGAAACAGTCAGCCTGAGGCACAGTACTCTGCTCAGTCAGCCAATCTAACTGCTCCCACAGGACCAAGCTCTCCACATCATAGCTGACAACAGGTGCGTTTCATCACTTGAGGCAGCGAAGGTAGTGACTGTCTATATGCCCAGTGTATCATGTGTGTCTCATGACTGTGACTACAGTAACATAGTGATAAATGCAGGCAACAAGTGTCTGTTGGCCATATGTAATTTCCTATGGCAATGGGAAAGTGCCACATGCTACATAAGAACACAGACCAAAATAACAAAAATAACAATGAATGCTATAAACACATAGTATAAACACATAGTACAGTGCCGTTTCGCTAAAAGATAAATGTTTTTAGGGAGGTGGTCACTCACCAGCTTGTTTCTATACCCTGCTTGCCTCCAATCACTCCAGTAAAATCCTTATGGCCATTTCAAAGACAACCAGAGCTCCTTTCCAGCTATTGTTTCCATTGCGGAGAAGATGGAACTGCAGGAGCATGCATTACTGAAGGAGCACCAAGCCAACACATTTCATACCTCTTCCTTGCTTCGTCAACATGTCACGTCCTCTAATTGTGTCAGGTTTTTGAAGTGGTTCTTCTTTCTTCCTCTGGGGTCTCCTCCTTTCTTCACTTGTGGAAAGCATAGGCACTGCTTGTCAACATGTCTAAGTCAACAGGACTTCCAATAGACTGACTGTAGGCAGAGCAGGATGGGTGGAGGGGAAGAGGGGCGGAGAGAAAAAGAGGGCGGGGACGTGGAGAGCTTTCAGGGGTAAAAAGGAGTGCTTAGCCTCTCTGTCTTAATGAGAAGAACAAGCACCAAGAGAGTAAAGTCCGATCAGCAAGTCACATCAAGTGGGTGACAGACACTTCATCCCCCGTGTAGAGAATTGACTCTGGTTAGCTTCTGTCCTGTTAATTCAGTCACTAATGAACACTAACATAGAAAAAAAAGTAGACACTCCCCAATGTAGCATTCAGTGCCTGTAAATCCAGATAATGAAGCCCATGAGAGCCAAAGCAGTCTGTCATCTCCTCATCTCGTCTTTCACCCTCATAGAGCTCTCTGACAGACTGTGGCAGACAGTCTCCACTTAGTAAACAGTATGCGACAGAGAGGACTTAGAAAGCCTGAGGGGGCTTGTGGTTTAGAGCAGTCTCAGCATCTGTTCAGGATTCAGACCAGTGAACAACGTCCAACGATCTGCTATCTGGGTTCCCCACGGTTTAATCACTACACCGAAACTAAAGAACCTCTATATGGATAAGAGAACACATCCAYCCAAAGAACACTGAAGTTAGTGCCATTATGTACCCGAGTTTACAGAGTTGCACTTAAGTACAGCAGCCTACTGTTACTTTATGGATTGAAACTGTTGTGAATGCAAACAAGTAGAGCATGCAGGTTTCTGGAGAAAATAAACAATGCATTTGGGTAAATAGGTGAACTGCACTGTAGTGTAAAGCCTAGGGCGGTGCAACCGCATCACCTGTTCCTCCACAGACTGTAGAGATTAACCTGCAAGTAGACAGTCCACAGAGCATACGTCCCTTCAGACCTCCCACAGCACACAATGAATACAGGGAAACACAACCACCATTCACTATGCATACCTTTTGTTGTCTGCTTGCCAAAGGACAGAAAATACTATATGACCACGGCTGAGACAAGGTTCCACAATGTATTGTATATGTAGGCCTATGTATAAATAACAAGCAGATTCTTACGCATTGTTCATTTTATTATTTGTATAAAGCACTTCAGAGTAAACATGTACACATGAGACCAAAATGCAATGGTACGGTAACTATGGAATATAATGAAAATATCTGCAAGGCAGAAATAGTTTAGGCAATTTTTTTGGTAATGTTGAATACAAAAGAAAAGAGGAAACTAATRCGCATCAGAAGTTGGCATTAAAAGATACTGCACAACCAGGGACACCGAACTATCAAGTGAGCTCCCTTGGTTTCTTCCAGAGTAATAAGACATACCAATAGCACAATAGAAAAAAGCCAGACACCCAGCTGCTCTCAGCTTACTAGCTAGCTACCATAATCCCCCCAAAATAAAGTAAATACAGGAATACACAGAGAATACCCTTCAGGTTTGGTCATTACTAAGGTTTGACCTTATGGCTTCCATAGATATGCAGCTGTTGACAAGACTAGCTATTAAGATATGCATGCATTTCAATAAGGGAGAGGAGAAAGTTCAGGTGCAACACCTAAACCGCCACCATTTCAGTTAGTCCAAGTTAAATATTGTTATCCACTGTGTAAGGGATGATATGATTATGTATTATATAGTGTACACATCAAGGATATAATTGTAACATAATCAACCGGAGTAGAACTACTCAGAAACACAACCTGTTAACTGGAAAAATACATACATACTTATACCATACAGCATTCTGAAACATGAATTGAGATAGTGTTGCATATCGAAAAGTAACATAGGAAGTTGTCCTCTGTAACATGAGGCATAGTGTTCTTCAGTAACTTTATGTTTTGGGCTTACCTCAAATAAGACTGCACAATATTTTGTAGTATACATACCTCCGTTCAAAACGAGGTTGAGATTTTAGGTTTTGATTGCAAAGAGTCTTACAGTTTTTTTTCAATCACTTTGGTGCAAGTTTCACAAGTATGTGATACATTTTCACAACGCTTAGTACAAAACAGATGMTCAAAAAGGCAGTTTCTAAACTACGCACATATTCAATTGACTAAGTACAACACACAATCATTCACCTTTTCATAAAACTTAAATCAGTGTTTCATCTTGAAATAAATAAGTCTAACATTGCAATACGTTCAAATAAAGTAAAAGCTTTTCACAATACAATGCTCACGTTACTTTTGATGTGATTGTATTTTTTACTATTACCTAATCCGAATGGTCTAAATTGATAATCATTTAACCATTTGGTAAACCTCTAGATGTTAAACTGGTTTGTCTACTACAGATTGAGAAACACACCATGAAAATGTTTGTAAAGTATGAACATAAAGTATGATATATACTGTATTATAAACTGGGTGGTTCGAGCCCTGAATGCTGATTGGCTGACAGCCGAGGTATCAGACCTCATACCATGAGTATGAAAAAACATTTATTTTTACTGCTCTAAAATACATTGGTAACCAGTTTATAATAGCATTAAGGCACCTTGGGGGTTTGTGGTATTTGGCCAATATACCACGGCTAGGGGCTGTGTCCAGGCACTCCGCGATGCGTCGTGGATAAGAACAGCCCTTGGCTGTGGTATATTGGCCATATACCACACTTGTTCGTGCCTTATTGTGTGAATATACTATGATGGTGACCATTTATTTTATTCTACAGTAAGTAAAAAAACAGATATACAAGACCAGATATGTACTGTGTGTAACAATTGAATCCCCTAAATAATTGTCGAGGGCCATATTGAGATTTCTTTTTTTATTTATTCAGCGGAATGCCGCAGATTTCTTCTCCAGGACCTATTTGTTTGTCGAAAGCTATTTGCCGGCCAGAAAAAGGTCCATTATTTCCCTCCGGCCGTATGTTGTTCACCACTGCCCTAAATATGTACCCAAAATTACAGGTGTCTTTTTGATTGGGGGAGGGGTTACACTGCTTTACTATAATTGCATTGGTCAATACAGTACTGTAATTCATAATATGCCATTTAGGTAGAGCAGGCACTTTTATCCAAAGTGGCAACAGTGAGTCAACACATTTTCCTGTGTGACCCCAATAGGAATTGAACCAAAAACTCTGCGGTGTTGCTAGTGCCATGCTCTTACTGAGCCACATAGGGCCAATACAACACAATATTAGAATACAGGTGGAAGGTGTATGATTGCAATCCCCATGAGTGTGCCACCCTCCTTCAGGCCATGGATGAGGCATGCAATGACATCATTCCAGATCTATGTCAGGCTTGGATTCACCATGTCAAAAGGTTTTTCCCCCAGGTGCATGAACAATGAGGACATTTACTGTGTTAATGAGAACCTATGGTGAAATGCTTAACTGGCTTGATGMAAACTAGTRCCTGCTAAACGTTAGGTTTCTTTCATTTGATTACAGTACACCTATAGTGTAATTATATCTGAACAATACATTTATATTTTGCATCAATGACTGTGAAAGAATGAACACACATGGGATAGAAATTAGATTTTCAGTAAATGTTGATGGGTAGTGTAAGTGTATTCCCTAACGTGAAAACAGTGTAATGTAATGTACAGTCCTGTAGCATACTACATTTAAAGGGCAATTTTGAAACATGTATCTTGCATGTTTGCTAATGGATTAACTGGTTGTTAAAATAACTAAATTGAGAAGATATCATGATGCTGTGTTTAGAGTTTTGTACAAAAAGTTTTGAAAATGTACCACACACGTGAAAATAGCACAAAACCGAAAAAAAAGAGAAAAAAACTGTAAATGTCTATTGGTAACAATTCTTCCACATGTCTTTCTTCATTCCCGGGTGGCCCTTAATAAAGCGAAAGGCTTGTGGGTAGTTGTGTGGCAATACCAAAGTGGCACAACCAGTCCGTTAAGCCCTCTTCATCCCCCGGCCCATCAAGCAGGCGAACACGGTCATCACCATCTTGGGCTTGACCTCCACCAGGTCGTCTGGGAGAGCGTAGACACGCGCGCCGATTTTCCTCGCCATGGAGACGGCATATCTAAGAGGGGAAATGGGTTGTTTCATTTAATATTGATCAGACTCGACATCTGACACATTCCTATTTGTTTAATATTCATTCGTATGACTTATGAATATATACTTCACAGCCCCTCCATATTTCAAATTTTTTAACAGATAGTATAGCAAAAAACAGGAAGTAATTGAAGCTTGAGTTCTTCTTACAGGTCAATATCCCATATCAATGATCATCAGGACAGGTATATCAGTGGAAGTCTTACTTGGCGTTCTCCAGCTTGTCCTCGGCTGAGAGGCTACCAGTCTTGACCAGGTCGTAGCTGATGCTGCCAGGTTGGATGGCATCAATCAGGTCCACCACTGGTAAACTGGTGCTGATCTCCTTGTCCTGACAATCAAGGGCAGAGGACACACAGTGTCAAATACCCTGCTTCACAAATCAGCTCAAGTACAGTGTCAGAATTTGTGGCATGCCACAGATTAGGTCTGCCGATTGGAGGATTCAATGTAGTGAYTGCATTATCACTACAGAACATAGTTGTATAACACATGTATGCATCTAACAAAGATATAAACAAATGTATTAAATGAACAACCTAAATATCAATAAAGCTTTACAAACCTTGAAGCTTGAGATCTTGGTTGTTTTCCCTGCCTCTGACAATGTTGTATTGACCCATTTAACAATGATGTCATCATTAGCTTTTTGTCCATCTCCTAAGTCCTCCAGTACATTCAGCGTATATCTAGGAGAGATGTCAAGAGTTAGCTCACATATTGATCAGTTTCTTGGGCACTCGGCAGTGTGCAATGGTCAGCATGTAATCATTGAAGGCCAGTCAAAAGTACACCAAAAACAATCCACTTAATCATCAAGTTCTGCTTAAGAATGAACAATCCACTGTTTAAATGTTCCAGTGCAGTTGCCTGAAGGCCAGGTTTACAAAACWTTTGCCCCTATGCTGCTTTCTCTTCTTTTACGACCCTGATTTACTGAGAAATAATCGTGTGAGAGCATGTCATAAATATTGTTGACAGTGACGCCACAGATACTAGCACTGCACCAGGACAAACCGGCAATTCTAGTTAGTCTACACGCATCACCCACTTCAACAACTGGCCCCGCCTAGCAGAACCATTGAGAAAACAACTGGTTGGTATTTAAGTAACAATGCAAAGCTACATTGGAGCTGCTTATTTGGGGTTTCAGGAAACAACAAATAAGATAGTCAGAATATGAAAACAAGACAATTGCCCCTTTGCTAAGTTCTGCCCCAGATCGCTCCAAAGGATAGCAACTAGAGGTCGACCGATTGTGATTTTTCAACGCCGGTACCGATACCGTTTATTGTAGGACCAAAAAAAGCCGATTAATCGGACGATTTAATAAAAWAAAAAAATTGTAATCATGACAATTACAACAATACTGAATGAACACTTATTTTAACTTAATATAATACATCAAATGAAACATGTTGAATTTGGTTTAAATAATGCAAAAACAAAGTGTTGGACAAGAAAGTAAAAGTGTAAGAAAATGTAAGAAAGCTAACTTTTAAGTTCCTTGCTCAGAACATGAGAACATATGAAAGCTGGTGGTTCCTTTTAACTTCAATATTCCCAGGTAAGAAGTTTTAGGTTGTAGTTATTATAGGAATTATAGGACTATTTCTCTCTATACCATTTGTATTTCATTAAMCTTTGACTATTGGATGTTYTTATAGGCACTTTAGWATTGCCAGTGTAACAGTATAGCTTCCATCCCTCTCCTCGCTCCTACACGGGCTCGAACCAGGAACACAACGACAACAGCCACCCTCGAAGCAGCGTTACCCATGCAGAGCAAGGGGAACAACTACTCCAAGTCTCAGAGCGAGTGACGTTTGAAACGCTATTAGCGCGCACSCCGCCGACTAGCTAGCCATTTCACATCGGTTACACCAGCCTAATCTTGGGAGTTGATAGGCTTGAAGTCATAAACAGCGCAATGGTTGAAGCATTGCGAAGAGCTACTGGCAAAACGCACGAAAGCGCTGTTTGAATGAATGCTTACGAGCCTGCTGGTGCCTACCATCGCTCAGTCAGACTGCTCTATCAAATCATAGACTTAGTTATAACATAATAACACACAGAAATACGARCCTTAGGTCATTAATATGGTCAAATCSGGAAACTATCCTCTCGAAAACAAAACGTTTATTCTTTCAGTGAAATACGGAACCGTTCCGTATTTTATCTAACGGGTGGCATCCATAAGTCTAAATATTCCTGTTACATTGCACAACCTTCAATGTTGTCATAATTACGTAAAATTCTGGCAAATTATTTCGCAATGGCGTCAGGCGGCCCAAACTGTTGCATATACTCTGACTGCGTGCAATGAACGCAAGAGAAGTGACACAATTTCACCTGGTTAATATTGCCTGCTAACCTGGATTTATTTKAGCTAAATATGCAGGTTTAAAAATATATACTTCTGTGTATTGATTTTAAGAAAGGCATTGATGTTTATGGTTAGGTACGTTTGAGCAACGACAGTCMTTTTTCGCGAATGCGCACTGCATTGATTATATGCAACCCAGGACACGCTAGATAAACTAGTAATATCATCAACCATGTGTAGTTATAACTAGTGATTATGATTGATTGTTTTTTATAAAGATAAGTTTAATGCTAGCTAGCAACTTGCCTTGGCTTCTTACTGCATTCGCATAACAGGCGGGCTTCCTCGTGAGGCAGGTGGTTAGAGCRTTGGACTAGTTAACCGTAAGGTTACAAGATTGAATCCCTGAGCTGACAAGGTAAAAATCTGTCGTTCTGCCCCTGAACGAGGCAGTTAACCCACCGTTCCTAGGCCGTCATTGAAAATAAGAATGTGTTGTTAACTGACTTGCCTTGTTAAATAAAGGTGCAATTTATTTTATTTTTTTTATCGGCAAAATCGGTGTCCAAAATTACCGATTTCCGATTGTTATGAAAACTTTAAATCGGCCATTCCGATTAATCGGTAGACCACTAATAGCAACTGTCGTTGAGTCCGAACACCTCAGACAAGCTCATGTTTCAAACGCATGAAATAGATACAGTGCACGAGGGGAACTTGCTACTCTGATTTCTGAAATGCAGAGCCTGTTGTATTTTTAGAATCTGAAATTAGACTTTTGTTACTTTGTTTGCTAGCTCAGCTGGTTAGCTAGCGCTTTCTCAATGACCATCAAACCTTGCTAAAGCTAACTAGCCAGTTAACAAAACATTCTCAAAATGTATGTAAGCTAGCTAAGTTAGCTACATTATGAATACAACCATCTGCTGTCGACGTCAGGATACTACTTGAGAGTACTAATCAGCTCCAAGTGGTTAGTAGTAATGTTGACTGCGTGCATTCAGAGCCATCCAGTGGCTAGCCACACTACAAACTTCATCGTAACAGGTTCCCCTGAAGTGTAATGACAGTCCACCACAACATACCCAATAGTGTCCTAATTATCAAGGGATAGTCTGCGTTTAATTTKATGGTGTATTAAAAACACAGTTTGGCCTCCCGAGTGGCGCAGTATCGCAGTGCTAGCTGTGCCACTAGAGATTCTGGGTTCGAGTCCAGGCTCTGTCACAGCCGGCCATGACCTGGAGACCCATGGGGCGGTGCACAATTGGCCCAGCGTCGTCCGGGTTAGGGGAGGGTTTGGCCGGCAGGGATGTCCTTGTGCCATCGCGCACTAGCGACTCCTGTGGCAGGCCCGAGCGCAGTGCACGCTGACACGGTCGCCAGGTGCACGGTGTTTCCTGCGACACATTGGCGCGGCTGACTTCCAGGTTAAGTGGGCATTGTGTCAACAAGCAGTGCGGCTTGGTTGGGTTGTGTTGTCGGAGGACGCACGGCTCTCGACCTACGCCTCTCCCGAGTCCGTACCGGAGTTGCAGCGACGAGACAAGACTAACTACCAATTGGGTACCACGTAATTGGGGAGAAAACAGGGCATTTTTTTTTTAGATTGATGTGAGGGGTTTTCTCCAGAAGTTTGAATGGGGAATGGAGCTTCCTGGGAAAATGTTGTCCGAGTGGGGCGGTGGTCAGCGAAGAGTAAATTGGAGTCAAATTTCCTTTCAGCGCTTATCCCTTCTTTATTTACCTGTGCGCACATATGTTTTCCATAAACATCAAAGTAACAGCAACATATTTTGCAGTGGTGAAAACAGAAAATGTGTCCCTGGTTATTAAAGGTATGTTACATATTGATCTAAGCATGTGCCAGGACTCACCTCCTCATCAGCTGCCACACCAGGGCCAGCGTCAGGGTGGCATTGCCATCGTTCAGGTCCTGCCCACCGATGCCAACGAGAGAGAACTTCGCCGTCGTCTTCCCCAGCTCCACCGCATAGTTGCAGTTCTCCAACTGAGCAGAGAAAACATAGTAGTTGTCAAGAGAAACACACCTTTAGTCTCTCTCCAGAACTGGAGCTGTGTTCTTTTGATCTATGAGCTTCTGAATAGTTGAAGACAGAAACAGTAAATTCTGCCATATGATCATTATTTAGCATTTTTTCAAAGTAAGAATTATAGGAGGAACATACATTTTATTTGAGAATATAGTTTACCTTTTTCATGTTTGTCCCAATCTTGGGATATGGTGGTTTGTTGACTTTGTTGGTCCAGTCGACGGGCACTTTGATCTTTTCATAAAGTTGAAGGATGACCAACGCGTCCGCTAGATCTCTATAGAGGAAAGATAATCCTTATATAGGTTACCTGACCCTGTGTATGAATACCACTGGTAGGGAGCAGTAAGGTATTGGCATGTTCATTTTTTATATAAATAATTAGCTGCATTTCGTACATACCCATACAGATGATTGACATGTGGGTTCACACCCAGGGAATTCATCCAGTTCCGGAATGTTCTTTCTTCTCGTGTCTCACCTAAACAGAAAAGATGTTGGGTRATTTTATGGTCTCAGGGAGTACAATGTACACTGAACAGAATCCACCCAGCAATCATAACCCCGTGTGGCTCAGTTGGTAGAGCATGGCGCTTGCAACGCCAGGGTTGTGGGTTCATTCCCCACGGGGGGACCAGGATGAATATGTATGAACTTTCCAATTTGTAAGTCGCTCTGGATAAGAGCGTCAGCTAAATGACTTAAATGTAAATGTAAATGTAAATAACCAACAGATGTCTAGCTCAGCACCCACCTTCCAGCAGCCCCCAATCGATGTCCTCTCCCTCAGGCTTGGTGAGAGATGGGTACTTGTTGAAGAGATTGGCCACAAAGGCCAGGTTGAGTTTGGGGTTGCCGGCGATGACGTCGGCTGGGGTGACAAACTGTCGACAGCCCAGCCTGTCAGCCTGCTGAAGCATGTTCTCTGCCCTTTTCAGGTCATCCTTCTCCTGCAGGTCATAGACACACCACAGGTTCATACCAGGGACGCATTTTATTTATCCCTTCTGAATGTACGTATATTAACTGAACACAATTGATTCTCTGTATATGAAATGTGTATGTTCTCCGTGAAGGTGCTTACACTGAAGCCTGCCATGCTGATGTCTATGCGTGGTTGATCTTCCTCTGTGCCTTTGGGGGAGATTTGGTTGAGAAGGTGGAAATAGGCTCTGGAGTCCTGAAACAGAGACAGACATCTCGTTTGAACCTCAGCATTGGAAAGATATACAAGAACACTGGGATACAAGGTTGTGCAGGCCACATGGGAACAAGACGACACAACAGATMGGTATGTAATGACCATGACGAACAATGGAAATATTAATACTGTACAATGATCTTGATGACACATGTATGAAGCTATTGTCAATTCCTATACATTATGGAAGTTGATCTATGAAGTACCTTTACAGGTTGAAAGGTCTGTCAGCTGAAGAAAAGATACAGTCAGTCAGAAATCTCATAAAGCACGGGCATAAAAACCAAAGATATCATCAGAGCAAAGAATTGTTTGCTTTGAAAGAATAKAATTAAGAGTCCAGATTTGGTTGAAGCCTTGATTGGCTAAATAAAATTGATTAGACATAGTTCCACCACTTCTTTGTGAGGACAACATAAAACTATTTCACCTTCATTAACCATACAGATACAGTGAAAACGAACCAAACATACATGGACCGTACATCCCTACCTTGATGTCGGAGCTGAAGTTATTGATCTTCTGCCAGCCAGCGTTCTCCAGATGAAAGTTAGCCCAGCGCAACAGCAGCTCCTCTGGAGACAGCTTCATCAGGTCCTCCAGGGTCTCTCCATCTCTCAGCAGAGCAGCCAGGGCTGGGGTCACAGGACATTCACTCAGCTACAGCACCTCAACACTCACTGACCAAAGATTTCTTTAACCATGAAAAGCCACTCCAACACTGAGGACAAACTGGCTTGACGTCATAATGTTGTGATATAAAAGGAAAGAGACCTTTCCTCCTTGTAATGGGTAAATGTACCATGATGAGGAATAACACGGCGGTTAGATACAGGTTCATGAGTCGCCAAGACAGTGATTGTGCTGTGAAAGTCCCTCACCTTCATTTCTGCTGAGCTCAATGTCAGCAAAAAGGCCGATCTTGATGATCTGCCACAGCAGGCCCAGCACCAGGTGGGGCTTCCCCTCCCTTAGGTCCAGAGCCCCGATGTTCACCACGTGGCAGCCAATGGCAGAGGCCGAGTTCAGAGCCAGGTTCAGATTCTCCTGCAGGACRTAGAAACATAAAAAGCTTTGAAGTCCCTTGCAGGAAAGAGAGAAAAACAAACAAGCCCTCCCACATTCGTACATGAAACATAAAGAGATSACAGAAATTCTATCTATTTGCTAAATCGCTAACAAATCACTACATCGCTAAGGCTGCTTTTACACAGTCAGCCCAAATCTCATATTTTACCCCCACAAATTGGTCTTTTGACCAATCACATATATTTTTCAGAGCTGATCTGATTGGTCAAAAGACCAATTAGTGATAGAAATATGAGAATTGGGCTGTGTTTCTAGGCAGCCTAAGAATCCCCAATCAGTGTACTGTGTGTGACCAGTCTGGTTGAGTTTGTACAGACCTGTATTGTGAATGGTGTCAGCTTCTTCTTGTTTATGGTCCTCTCGTCAATCGTGTCTGGCACCGACAGGTTGATCATTTTACTACAGGAGCACATAAACAGCTGGCTTATGAGGGGTCCTAATGTTGGGCGACGCAGATATGCCCCATTTCAACCAAGTGTAAGGAAAATTAGCTGTGTTAGGGGCTGTAAGTGCAGAATTACACAGAACATAGAGATTTATGTAATTGTGTCTCACCAGAGAACGATGCCGTCGCCCATGGCCTTGAAGAGGGAGTCTGAGTTGGGGTCCATGGGCAGGGCGTGCTTGCAGTCAGGGTCATTCTCCAGCGCTGTGTTGAGCCAGTTAACAAACGCGTACCGCTCCTCCTCTGCACAGGGCAGCACAAGGAAACTCTCAGCCCAACACAACTTTATACACCTTCTCTCACTACACGGGAATAATGTTATGTTTAACATCCAAGGAAACCCAGTTATTGGTTTCGATTGACTAGGGCCCCTAGCGTAGAGTAGGTAATCAATCCACTATGAGATTAGAGAGACAGACAGAGCATCTACCAAAACTCATGAGAAAGGTTCCCTTAAATTAGATCAAAAGGCCTATACACTGAGTGTACAAAACATTAGGAACACCTTCCTAATATTGAGTTGCACCCCCCCAGAACAGCCTCAATTCGTCAAGGCATGGACTCCACAAGGTGTTGAAAGCATTCCACAGGGAGGCTGACCCATGTTGACTCCAATGCTTCCCACAGTTGTGTCAAGTCAGCTGGATGTCCTTTGGGTGGTGGACCATTGTTGATATACACAGAAAAGTATTGAGCACAAAAAAACTCAGTGTTGCAGTTCTTGGCACAAACCGGTGTGCCTGGCACCTACCACCATACCACATCCAAAAGCACTTAAATATTTAGTCTTGGCCATTCACTCTATGAATGGCACACATACACAATCCATGTTTCAATTGTCTCAAGGCTTAAAAATCCTTTAACCTGTTTCCTCCCCTTCATCTACACTGATTGAAGTGGATTTAACAAGTGACATCAATAAGGGATCATACCTTAACCTGTATTCACCTGGTCAGTCTCATGGAAAGAGCACATGTTCTTAATATTTTGTACACTCAGTGTGTATATACACAGTACAGCATACTGTAATGCAATCCCATCAACATTAGTAGAAGGAGACTGAGCAGCTCACCAGAGAAGGAGTGTTGCGTGCCCTCGCTGGACTGCGTAGATGTCCCCCCAATGGCCAGGATCCCCTCCTTCCTGTTAATGGCCTTGCGAAAGCTTTTGGCAATGTCACTGCTCTTCAACTCCTGGAATATCTGCAGTAGAGGGGGCAAAGGGCATTTTAGCTTCAACGGCCAACCTCTTCAAGATCCTAATACATTTCTGCTTACATTATGCACAGTTATTATAATAAGCATTATTACAAGATAAATCAGTGTAAGCCTGCCATGGTATTCATTACGGTTCTCACTGGGGAGGAGCAGTAAAGATACAAAAACACCAGTGTTTACCAGGAAGCCAAGCGCCTCTGTGAACCAAACGTTTTTATCCTCCTAATTCAACATGTTACCGGATACTGTACGAAGTCTACACCAGACCACAAACATAGGATCAAGTGGTGTTAGCCTACACTGCCTATGCACAGTAGATAGAGGCCCATGGAAAACACAATAGTATGCAGTTTTTATTATTTAACTAGACAAGTCTGTAAATAAGAATTTGTTCTTAACTATGACGGCCTACACCGRCCAAACCCAGACTACGCTGGGCCAACTGTGTGCCGTCCTATGGGACTCCCAATMACGACCGGTTGTGATACAGCCTTGATTCAAACCAGGGTGTCTGTAGTGACGCCTCTTGCACTGAGATGCAGTGCCTTAGACCGCTGCGCCACTTGGGAGCACAAAATGTACCTTCATAAGTAATAACTCTGTYGTGATTTCATTTACTTTCAATTAAATGGATATGGTTTACTATTATCTTAATCTCAAACTGTACCCACCATATTTTAAATGAAAACAGAGACATGGACTTTCTCCATTTAAATTGTTTTTAATAAATTATAGCAACTGTAAAAATAATGGCACAACCCCGGCTCTTTGATACATACAAAAAAAAACATAACTGAGGCTAACCCATACAAAAAAGGCTGATATAAAAATAATTATTTTATTTTTGGATCCCATTGGTCAAATCATTACTCTAAAAATCATTACTCTAAATGGAGACTGGCACAGGCCAATAAATTACTGTTCTCTCATCATGGGTGAAACGAAATACAGGAACTCACCATCTGACCTCATTTCCTCATTCCTGTGTGTGCTTTAGTGGACACTCAATTGAMACGTTAAAGAACTAGTTCACAAGAATTTCAAAGGGGAACTTGATTTCACAAAGGAGACAAAAGATGGTCCCCTTAGTCAGACAGGGATAGGCAGAACTCCCAACAACAAATCCCTCATTAACTGGAACAAACTCGCCAAACCTGACTTGCTGACACCAACTCCCTGAGGATGACTGGCCAAACCTGACTTGCTGAAACCCGACTCCCTTAGGATGACTAACACACAACTGTCAAACATGACTCACCGACAGAAACTCATCAAAGCTGATCTTGTTGTCCTTGTTGCGATCCAGCTTCTGAATGATCTCCCTGACTTTGTAGCCAGGCAGGGGAAGGTTGGCCTCCTTGAACAGTTCATGGAGCTCATAGTCGCAGATGGACCCATTGCCATCGAGGTCTTCAAAAGCACAGACAGACCGCAGCGGTTTGAGCATATTTTCTAAATACGTTTCAGCTAACACACAATACTTTTTTACTAGAATCCTTGAGCTGGTTCGCAAACAATAGAAAAAAGCAGGCAAGGGACGAGARGCGAACGTCAATAACTAAAAAGTCAGGGACAGTACAATGAAACCGTTGTAGACTTGTAGCCTGTGTGTAATGTAACAAACATGTATTATGAAACAAGCCATACTGGTCGTACTAATGTAGCAAATCAAATCAATCAACTGTAAAATCACAGATGTAACCGACTCACCAATTTTGCCAAACGCCTCTCGCAGCTCCTCCAGCTCGTCTTTGGAGATCTTTCCTGCCATGTTGATGGAAATGACCGAAGGTGGTCAGTCAAGAGAGGTGGGTCCTGTGCAGACAAACAGGTTGGTACATTAGAGAGAGACAGGGAACAGAAGTCCTGAACTGGTCAGATCATGAAAGGCAGAAGGGGAAATGACAGTAAGGGGATACCATTACACTACTTCCCTTATGAGCAACCCTCTCTGTAACAATACGACCCTCCATGACCTCTTAGCGGGTCTGGAGGAGAAGAGGACACCAGTATTAGTCCTGTCAATGTAGGCCTTGTCCTGCCTGCTGAGCATTTGAATCCTTGTTGCAGTGGGAGGGAACGTAAGATAGTGTCACTTTAGCGTGACAGATGACATTCTGTGGCTCACTTGGCTGGAACCTGAGCTCACACAGACAGACAGAGAGAGAGAGACACTAGAGCGCTGCTGCCTCACTGACCACTCCCCATCCGCACAGCACATGTCTAATTGGATATTAGGCTACTACAGTATGTTCAAATGAATTATTGATAACAAAACTTGAAGGATGTCACTATTGGTAGGCCTATATAATCAGATTAAGCATGGTTAGTAGGATTMTATTTCTACTCCAATGATGTCTTGTTCTTGTCTTGTGTTGTGTTCTTTTACAATGCGGGGGGGGGGGGGCGCGCGATAGCGGTGAGAGGTCACAACTTAGGAATGAGCCAGCCGTAAATATTTTGGCGATAGTCACCCTTCACATTGAAATATTTGTCTCACTATTCAAGGGCACCAACAAATACCAACCAGACAACAGAATACCAGCAACCCATTCCACACACTTTCATGTTTCCTTCACCAACATTTGCTGATATGTAGGCCCTAGTGATCTCTATTCTTCATGGATAAGTACTTAGTTTAGGCACCGCCACCCCTCCCATGTTGAAGGGGTAGAGAAATGCAGTAAACAGGTCTGTCTATAAAAATAGGCTACATCAGCTGCATACATGTACATTTTTGTCAGCTGCATACATGTACATTTTTGTCATTTAGCAGACACTCTTATCCAGAGCRACTTAGAGCATCAATTAGGTTTAAGTGCCTTGCTCAAGGGCACAGAMAGAATTTCCACCTTGTATGCTTGGGGATTTGACCCAGCGATCTTTCAGTTACTGGCCTAACTCTCTTAACTGCTAGGCTACCTGCCGCCCTGTWCTGTTCCCACTCTGTGCCATCCAAAGCTAAACCGGAATAAGCACATTCTCCTTCCATAAAGAGTTCACCCATGAAGGCTTGCACTGACAAAATACTCACAAGTATGAATGCAATTACAATGTTCTTTTTTAACAAATTATTGCTCCCTGAAGACATAGGCTTGGGAATCTGGATTCCACACAATCATGCTTGCAGAACATAATTAATAGGCTTGGGYAGTATACCGTATATACTTTAGGAAAAGCCACAGGATGGCTCTTCAATACCATCAATACCCCAGAGTGCTGAAGCAAGTAAAAATCGTATGTCCTCGGTTGCAACACTAACTACCTAGTTCCAAACTGCCTCTGAAGCACCGTCAGCACAATAACTGTTCGTTAGGAGCTTCATGAAATGGGTTTCCATTGYCGAGCAGCTGCACACAAGGCTAAGATCACCATGTGCAATGCCAAGCATTGGCTGGAGTGTTGTAAAGCTCATCGCCATTGGACTCTGGAGCAGTGGAATGAGTTCTCTGGAGTGATGAATCACTCTTCACCATCGGGCAGTCCAATAGACAAATCTGGGTTTGGCGGATGCCAAGAGAACGCTACCTGACCCATGCATAGTACCAACTGTAAAGTTCTGTGGAGGAGGAATAAATGGTAAGAGGCTTAAAAAAAAAGTCCTCTTCATGGTTTGGCCTAGGCCCCTTAGTTCCAGTGAAGGGAAACACYACAGCATACAATGACATTCTACACAATTCTGTGCTTCCAACTTAAGGGCAACAGCTTGGGAAGACCCTTTCCTGTTTCAGCATGACAATGCCCCTGTGCACAAAGCGAGGTCCATACAGAAATGGTTTGTCGAGATCGGTGTGGAAGAACTTGACTGGCTTGCACAGAGCCCTGACCTCAAACCCATTGGGATGAATTGGAACGCCGACTAAATTGCCCAACATCAGTGCCCGACCTCACTAGTGCTCGCGGCTGAATGGAAGCAAATCCCTGCAGCAATGTTCCAACATCTAGTGGAAAGCCTTCCCAGAAGAGTGGAGGSTGTTGTAGCAGTAAAGGGGGACCAACTCCATATTAATGCCCATGAGTTTTGAATGAGATRTTTGACAAGCAGGTGTCCACATACACTACATGACCAAAAGTATCAAGATCAAGCAGCAGACAATCCCCTCCTGCTGCCTAATATTTGTTTTGTCTGTGCTGCAAGCTATGTTTTGAGACTTTCATAACTTTATGGGCTGGGTTGTCTGTCCTACAGGTAAATGTTTGCATGTGCTCGTTAGCATTTACCTAGCATGCGATATGAGAAGTCCTTAGTACTTGTTAGCATTCTGGTAAGTGTTGGTTTTTGGCCTTTTATTACCAAAAAAATTGAATACATTTTACCCCGTGTGTACTACTGATAAAACTGTATATCCCAGGATGGCACAGGCACAGTATGGAGATCTGGACACAGCACAACCCTAACAACTAACATGTCGAATGGGCTATACAATACASTGAGTCAAGCTGTCCTTTCTAAATATAAGTCCTGGGTATGAAGAAATGATCTATGATAATAGATCAATTGATTAGAGAGGCCTAAATCATAAGTCATGACCATAAATAAGATGGCAATATCAGTCAGTTCAGTTCCTCCAATGGGACCATTTTCTCCTAATCTGCATCTGGCATCACAGGCACACATTCAACAGGACGAACAAAGGACAAAAGACAGAATGTATAATCACTGCCATGAATGAAGATCATTGATTGCCTTGACACTCACATAAACCAAGGGGGCAAAGAGGTGCTTTGGTTTCTGCTTATGACACTCACACTCCTTATCAAGCAGCTGGAAATGAAATTCAGTCAAAACCATACTAGGCAATCGTTTTCCCCCCAGAGAGTAGCAATTTCCTATGTGAGTCATTTCCCCAATAATCAAACCATCTCATTCTGCAAGTTGAAATTCAAAATTACAGGGCGCAAAACTGCTAGAAAAAGTCCTACAACATGAAGGCAAAAAATGTAGCCTAGCCTGATCAAAATTCACACATCCCTCTCATTTATTTTGTATTGTTTAGCCATTGAAAGACTATACAACGAGAGAAAACATACAACCCTAAGTAAACCTTTGTATTATCATTAGGAAAATTACCAACCATGCGAATGACTATTACTGTGTAACTGTATTTGAGCCTCGCCTGGATGTGAAATGAGGCCACAGGAATCAGACCAGCCATAATAAGGGACTCCAAACATTACCTCATATGCCAACCCCTGTCACACCCCAGACAGAAAGAGAGGGAGAGAAAGCGAACGAATGAGAGAGAGGGGGTGGGGGTTACATACACAGAGCAAAAATGGAGGCGGTAGAGAAGTAGTGTACACACTGTAGAGTATAATCATTACTGGTATAGAAGAATAAGGACATTGTAATGTGAACCATCATGTCTAGACATGGGGATAAACGTTAAGAATAACATCTCTGTCAACACCTAAAAATAGCAGGCCTCAATGGCAGTTGACAGAACAAGCTGTTTTTGGACGGGTGACAAAGTTAAATACATTGGACGGATACAGGTAACAATGTTCTCTGAATAGAAGTACATTTGCATAATAGCATGATCACAGAATGTGATATGATTCAAATGCATTATTCAAATTGACAATGCTTTGCTTAGCAGCAAGTCAACGCCACAATTTACACATAATTATAACATCTTGACATATGGCTAGGCACTCTAAAGACTAGTACAAGACCAGAGGATTTATAGAAAAGTTATTCTGCGACTAATACTAGCCCCACCTCCACGACAATTAGACACTTTGCAGCAGCCGGCGACAGCTGTTAATTGCCACAACACAAAAAACATCTACAAGTTTGAACTGATCTTTCTGACAGTTGAGTCAGATCAGGGGAGGGTTCCCAGATGGTAGAGACAACAGGGTAGAGCCAAGACCACACCTTGCCAGTGCYTCACCCGCCCCGTCCGTGACATGGGAAATGTAAGGCACATAAATAGAATGGGCACCCCTCCCAAGTGTGGTCAAGTTCATGTGCACACACCCAGCGAGCTCCTACAGGAACATGAGGATTTTCTGCACCGTCAGCTTTTCACTTACATGTGATATCTTGAGCCTATTCTAAACTACATGTTCTTTATGACATTATAGTTCAACTTCCTGTCAGCTTGTGTGGGTACAAGATAAGCATAATTATGTTTGCTGACAGGTGACTCACTGACAGATCCTAAAGATCAACAAACCACAGAGTGTGACTTATTCCAACATGGTTAGAAAGAACAGCTTTCTGCCCGTGAAAAACAGCTGACACATTGCTGATGTGCCAATGCTAAAACCAAACTTTGGGCTTAAAGCTGCACTATGCAGAAATCACTCTGCCATTTCCTTTCCAATAAATTTCAGTTTGTGACARAACAAGCACGTATAGTGTAGATAATCATTGTACCATCTAAACCGCTGTGAAATATATTTTTCATAACCACACATATTGTATTTTCAGCTGTTTAAAGCTGATGTACAAAACTGAAAGTAAAACAAAACTTAACAAGAAGCAGACATAGCCCACATAGAACAGATATACCGCTTCTTAGACTTGCTTTCAATGTGAATGACCGATCTATAACTAACATTTCTATGTGAATWTGGAAGAGTAGCCCAAAAAGTTACTTATTGCAGCTTTAACTGGYCAAGGCAAAGCTATGTGATTACTCATTTTATGAGTAAGGACAACAAAAATCAGACGATACTAAGACAGAAGAATGAGCCAGCTATAATGCATTCACTCACAGAGAAAGGAACTAGACTAGCCAGGAAAAGATCTTAACCAAAGATTATTTATATACACTACTATACTTCACCTCTTCCTCTCGGTCTTCACTGCACTATAAATAGGTCTAAACATGTCATGCCTAACTTATGTTTACTCCACCACAAAATGCACACATTTGTACAACTGTATGCCCAAAGTATTGTCTATAGGGGTTGTTACTAGCAAATGGATATAAAATATGCACTGTCTAATGACTGTCCTTGCATCCTTGCAAATGTTATGAACATTTTGAACATCTTGGCCATGTTCTGTTATAATCTCCACCCGGCACAGCCAGAAGAGGACTGGCCACCCCTCATAGCCTGGTTCCTCTCTAGGTTTCTTCCTAGGTTTTGGCCTTTCTAGGGAGTTTTTCCTAGCCACCGTGCTTCTACACCTGCATTGCTTGCTGTTTGGGGTTTTAGGCTGGGTTTCTGTACAGCACTTCGAGATATCAGCTGATGTACGAAGGGCTATATAAAATAAACTTGATTGATTGATTGATCCTTAGCTATGTCTATGAATGTGAGTGATTAGCCTACATTTATTTCCCTGGCTCCATCCCTCAGCTTCATACTAAACCAAGTGCTGAGGATGACTTGGGCTTAAACACAATCTCAAGATTGTGGCTTTAACTCACACACATGCATTGGATGAWTTTTTTTTTGTATGAACAGTGTGGCATTACCTCCCACAAAGTAAAAAACTAGGCAACAGGTATCAGGCAACAGGTATCCTGCATGCATGGAAAGAATGTAATCAGACTGGTGAGTGAATTCTTGAAGCAGCCAGTTATTTGGTCTACGCATAGCAAGCAGCAAGACATCACCATGGTTGAGAATGTTGCCTACATGGGAGAGAGGATATGTATGATTTCATTAAAGTCAGTCATGTAACAATGATGTCCTCATTATTTTACATTCCTAACCAGCACCAGTCAGCACTAATATTTAGGAAATTTTTCAAACCCCCTATAATATTGAAATATTGCTTCAAAATAAATAGTATAGGTCATGGTGTAATATTTCTGAGGATAATACTTACTTCGAATGTAATTCAAAACATTGCCAATAGAGTCTGGCTGGTATGTACTTATTTGGGTAGGCTACGAACAAAAAAAAGTACGTTTTTGAGGGTGCAGTAGACTATGTGGCACGAGTCTACTCCCTGTTTGACTTTACGGCAGGCTACTAGGTTAGGTCGTACAAACATACCGACACTTTAATAGGCGCGAGATAGAAGAATACTCATCAAACATCCTGTCATGTTGGCAGAAAACAACCAACTGCAGCTGCCTCTTTTCATGGCAGACGCAATTAACGTTAGTTAGCTAACACTACTGATTGTTCTTCCAGGTGCAATGAGTGGGTGGTAAAATGGATGCAAAATGGTATTCCCCGTCGTCCTTTCCCGACATATTTTTTAAAATATATTGCAATTTTAAAGATCTTAATGTAACCAATCACGTATTCACCCTACAAAGCCATTTCCCCAASTAAAGTTGGGACGATTAACGAATAACGTAGCTGGCTAGCTTGGGTTGCTAGCTAAATGGCTAACAGATGCGAACGTACTGCAAGCTAAAAAAAGAGACGCAAACTAATACTGTAATGGATGAACAATTCGAACGTTTTTAACARGTTTCAACAAACCATGATGTAATTTTTGAATCTTAAGAATAACTTACTTTAGCTAGCTAGATGCCCCCCAAATTCCACAAAACGTCCAGCTCGAKCCCAGAGACTTCCTCCCTCATCCAGCAAGGCACGGAAAAGTGAGCGGGTGGAATGTATCCCCGCCCGCTGACGAACCATTAGGTGTTCAGAGTAGCCAGAACATTCCAACCCTACCGTTACACTTGTTTACACTGGGGTCGGAACGCCATCATGGTTAGATTAAGAGAGCTGAGCCAGCATGCGATATTGTTCGGAAAACGTTCCTCAAGGCAGGGATGGGATATGCTACTGTACTCCAAATGTTACCTTTATCMAAACTGATACATTGAGAAGATTGAAATACTGCTTGTTGTTCAAGAAAATTGTTGTTTTCATCCTYATGCTAGCTAGTAGCAGCCACCGCAGCCAATAAACAAATTGAAAAGCCGTAATAATGTCTGGCTCATAATAATGTCTAGAACGGAGGAAATRGAAAAGCATCAAACACATGGAAACCATGTTTTTGATGTCTTTGATACCATTCCACCTATTCTGCTCCAGCCATTACTACGAGTGCATCCTCCCAATTTAAGGTGCCACCAACCTCCTGTGATGTAAATACATTTGACTGGTCATGGTTATTGGTCTATAGGTTAATTTGCATAATTTAGTGGAATGAAATTGGCACGTGTGTACAGTATATTCATTATGTATCTTATTTATCACACGCGTACAGAATACAGATAGAGAGCCCTTTGAGCGGAAAATGTGTCAGACAAAGCAAGAGCTGATGCTGGAGCATTTTGTGGGGCTTTCAAGGCAACTGGGAACTCGGAAAAATACGAGGTCAAATCATGACGTCAGTGATCTTCAGGTCGAAAAGTTGGAGCTCTAGAAAGAGTCAGAGATTTCCGAGTTCCCAGTTGTTAACTCARCATCAAACGGCAACGGAAGGAAGGCTTCATCAGCGTGTCACACACCACTTTRCAATGAGCTGGAGGCAGTACCCATTTTGAAAACATATAATTAATTGTTTGAAACCTGAACGTTTGAATACATATTATGAGGCATGTCTTACCTTGCTTCAAAGTAGCCTATTAGAACTTCTCTCTTTCTAAATTGCTAACAGTTATTTTAATCTATGTCACATGAAACTGCTCGCATGTGCAGTGCCCTTTTGACAATGCTGTTTTCCTGCTAATTACATTATGGAACGAATATTCGGGCCTAGCCTACTGCCTTGTGTAACGGATGTGAAATGGCTAGCTAGTTAGCGGGTACGCGCTAGTAGCGTTTCAATCAGTTACGTCACTTGCTCTGAGACTTAAGTAGGGTTTCCCCTTGCTCTGCAAGGGCCGTGGCCTTTGTGGAGCGATGGGTAACGATGCTTCGTGGGCGACCGTTGTTGATGTGTGCAGAGGGTCCCTGGTTCGCGCCCGTGTCAGGGCGAGGGGACGGTTTAAAGTTATACTGTTACACTTGTGTGCATTGCTGCGCTTATGTGAAAAATTATAGTTTATTAACATTTAAAGCTAAACGTTCTGATCTGTTGCATCAGACTCATTGCTTTTGAAAAAAACATTATGTAGCATAGGTTGTACGAATTTGGGATCTATTGCCCGACAACTGTCCCAGAGTCGGTTTGGAATAGGCTAGTTCTTTCTCGACAAGCTGACCAATAAAATAGGTAGCCTAAACTTTTCTACTATAATAGATTGATATACGCTAATGATTTGGCTGTTTGATACTCATCTTATTGGCTGATGAAAAGTAAGTGTGGGCAGTTATTCTAACATGTTTAAAGTACACATCAGAATTCAGTAAGAAGGACCGCAGATCATTGCATCCTTGACTTGCATGTTCTGTTAATAYGAATTACCATATTCTAAATATGATTTTTGTCATTCTTAGCACCATGGATGGATGCACTAATCAGGTTAMGCACCCAATGCATATGGGTCCGGTAAATTTCTCAAATGTCTGGTAAATTAAAATGTTGCTGCTCAAATGTCCGGCGCCACATTTTCCTAATTGAAACCCTGCTCCCAAGTGGGAAACTCAGGATCCGACTTCCGCCTAGGTTAGCWAGTCTGAAATTTTTTCAGAGTTTCCGACATGACGTGGACTCGGCATCAATCTAACCATCATGGCGTTCCGACCCAAGAGCAGCTCAGTGTAAACAAGCGTAATGGTAGGGTCCAAATCTTCTGGCTAGTGAGAGCAAATTAATGGCAGTCTGCCCATCACATAGAAGTCATGTCCCCCTGCTCAGGCCAGGCAAGGCCCCAGGCAAAGATGGTGGATAAATGAAGATAGTTCACTCAGGCCGTTTACCTTTTTTTTATGGTAAATTCCGGTCTACTTAAATGGGTGTGTCTCCCATAGACACCAAAGCAATCGAGGGGTTGGTTGTTTAGCAACAAAATMGATGCCTGCACAACTATGGGTCAAAAATACGGGGTTGGCTTAGATTGTTGACAACATGTAAACTATATCTCATCGCCAAYGTTTATTGAAAAGATAAATACATTTGCACATGGAGCAATTGTCTCTCAAATACATCATTTCAGTTGTTGGTTAGTTAGCTAGCGAAGTTTAGCCATATTTGTATAGACATGACATCAGTCAAAACACCTCAAAACAAGACATGGTATCAAGAACAAGATCAAACTAGCTGAAACGAGCCAYCTTTGATTCCCCACATGGCAGCTTGTTGTTATTAGCTAGGATTCCATCCAATTGGCGACAGATTTTCAWACAAATATTCTCAAATCTGCATAAAGAAAATATGCACATTTTCMCACCAAATGGCCTTGGTGCAGATAAAAATGCGTGATGACATAGTGCACACAAAAAGTAATTTTCATGTACCGAATAAAAATCTCAAGTTGAATGTGTTTCCATCGCATTTTCAACTCTACCGATAGTTTTGTCTCAAATGTTTCATTAAATAGCAAATGTGCCTACCCTGGTCTTGACATGTGCGCTTAAGCCAACAGCTTGCAGATACAGTGCGGGTAGACTGTGTGGGTAGGCTAGCATACATGATGAGATTATTATGGATATTTGTATTTGTCAAACGGCAGTCAAGCATCGATCATCATGCCACCAGAATCAGACCCTCGATATTTATTGGAAAGGAGCATCAAGATCACTGTGCACAAATCATAAATGATTTAGTCTGAAGCCTAATTAACTGCATGGTTTCCCGAGTGGTAGTGGGAGCACAACACACTATATCATCGCGTGACTCGAAGTTTAATTCGATATGATGGTTATTATATCAATATTTGCGCATAAAGGCAACATTTCTGTCCAACATTTCCATCAACATTTCTATCATTGTTAATTTTACAGACACAAAAAGATACCACTATGTCGAACGAACAAATTATCTTTAGGTATTTAGACAATTGTACCGAAACTTCCTGTTTCCATAACTGCTGTCGTGATTTTTCTTTCATACGGTATGACTTTACTCGCATAAAAACTAGATGGAAACGTGGTTAGAGTTGCTAGCTATCTGGCCATCCAGAATCCCAACAACACACGGACTTCTGCCCTATTGAATCGTGCGSCTCGTTTTCGTGACATTGTCAGCTAACCCGTCTATATTGCAGCTGGCTCTGGTCTACTTCACTGACTTGAAGTGAACCAGAAAAAAACTAAGTGGGATGTCTCGCTTCCTCTTCCGTCTAGCCCAAGGGTGTAACATTGGTCATACAAAATATATATATTCTGTATTTGGAAGAGATGCCTGCCCTTAGTGACTCAATTCCACTGCTCCTGCCACCGCTGCACCACCACTGTCCTTATCAGGCTCTTAGCCTCTGCCTTGCTCATGGAAACCTCAACATCGTACTCCCCATCGCTAACGGCCTGCTTCGATAGTACATCAGATCTGCCTCATTTCACTCCGCCAAAGTAAATCAAAGTAAATCTAGGCTATATACCCATCTATATTAGTCGACCATGGGTTAGGATAATCTCATATAGCCGGTTCTGTCTGCTACGTGAGCTAAATGATAACTACTCTGTTTAGCTTGACTTCCTCCACCCACTGTCAAAGCCAACCGTATGACCATCAACTCTGTCGTGTATACAGCCAGGTGGTCTGTCATACCCCCAGTCAATACGGTGGGTTCGGAACTATTCCGTTTGAGACCCGGGGGCCTCGGCATCAACTCGGACTCGGGGGTGGGGCTTCATACGGGCGGAGCTCTTCCCGAGTGCGGGAGATTCATATTACTCTGGGTTCCAGCTAACACGGAACCCAAACCGGCTGCGCGCGTGCGCCATCGTGCGCTATCATGCATAAATKTATTTTGCCCCCCCACACCAAACGCGATCACGACACGCAGGTTAAGCACGGAAATCGACTCTGCCGCTCGAGCATGCTTTTGCGGCACAGTCGATAGCGCGCCGGACCTCGGGCTAGAAGGTCGAGGGTTCGAGACCTGCGCCCTGCTGTTTCATTACACTGGTGTCAGAAGTGGGATCGGACCTTGTATCCACGACAGTGCGTGTGCTTGGCCGGTGAGCGCGTTCCTGTAAGACGTAGAGTCGCAAGCTAGCTCGAGGACGCGCTCTTTGAAAGGAGGGAGTAGTGTAACGACCCTGGGTTTATATGCGGAAATCGACTCTGCCGCTCGAGCATGCTTTTGCGGCACAGTCGATAGCGCGCCGGACCTCGGGCTAGAAGGTCGAGGGTTCGAGACCTGCGCCCTGCTGTTTCATTACACTGGTGTCAGAAGTGGGATCGGACCTTGTATCCACGACAGTGCGTGTGCTTGGCCGGTGAGCGCGTTCCTGTAAGACGTAGAGTCGCAAGCTAGCTCGAGGACGCGCTCTTTGAAAGGAGGGAGTAGTGTAACGACCCTGGGTTTATATGCGGAAATCGACTCTGCCGCWCGAGCRTGCTTTTGCGGCACAGTCGATAGCGCGCCGGACCTCGGGCTAAGGGGCCGAGGGTTCGAGACCTGCTCCCTGCTGTTTCATTACAGTATTACCACGACAACCGGCAACAAAGTTCGTCTTTCAATCACCCACGTGGGTATAACCAATGAGGAGATGGCACGTGGGTACCTGCTTCTATAAACCAATGAGGAGATGACTTTCAGCGCGATCTTCGTCAGAAATAGGAACGACTTCTATTTTAGCCATTGGCAATGGCATACGCTCGTTGGCGCGCGCTAGCAGTGTGGGTGCAATAATTGAATAACATGGATTTCTAAATTTATTTTGCGACGCTCGCRCACGCGACGTGTCCCGTCTGGTCAGCATGTAATGGTACTTGGGTCGAGTCCACTTCAGCATATCTGTCTGTCCAGATAATTYTTTTCAGAAGTAGGCCATATGAGGTTTTTATTTGGCAGGTGATAGAATAATAATAAAAACGAATTAATGTAATAATTTCACCTCTAAAATTGGTCCCATTAGTCTATTAGATGGAGAAGGACCCTAGATAATCTATGCTATAAATTAATTAGATTTTACAACTTTTTTTTTTGGAACACCACTCACACTAATTCTATTCATTTCAGTGCTTTGGCCATTCCTGGCTTAATATAGTGTTATTAGCGATATTTAGGCATATGCTGGTGGCTATGTTAATTAAAAGACGACTTGGGATAGATGATCCACGACAAACAGCACATCTCAATGTCATAGGCCTATTTTTCTAAGGTAGACCTATCTGTAAACGACGATACATCATAACAAAATACACCATATGAGTGGCCCAATGTAGTTTTATGGACCTTCTAAACTGTCGAGAATAAACCCATAACTGATACAAATGGTTGTATTATCGAGGCTTTATTTCTGCGTGAAACACAAAAGGCCGTTTGAGTGGTTATTCAAATTAGCCTACATCGCTGCAGTTTACAGCCTAGACAATAATTGTGTACTAAACGCTCAAAACGTCATGATTGGGTTTGATTCCCGGGCCGTGAACGGAAAATGAATGTATGCATACTGTCGCTTAGGATAAAAGCGTCTGTTGATGTCACATTTATTATTTTTGCACACCTCATATTTGTGATGCATCGAACATTTACCTGCATGGAACTGTTGACATTCTGCGCATTCTGAAAGGAGAAATTCTCATGTATTGTTTATGTTTATGTTGTTCATAGTTCGGTTGATAGCTGCAATATTACTACCTATGTTTAATATAATATTACTACCTACATTTAATATTCACATTTTTTTTTTAAGGGGGGGGGGCATTGCTGGGCTGATTCTGTCCCTAAAATTGCAGCTTTGGCTCAGTTCAGGCTGCCAGATCCGGACCAAGTCTGTACCGTATTTCATTTCAGACTCAGGCTGGCAGTTTTAGATCTGGCATGTCGGAATCAGGCCAGGTGGTGGCCAGACATKTTGTGCTACCTGGGACGTTTCCTGACTGCAACCCCACTTTCCTAAACAACAAAGGCTATCCCAGTTCGACWTGTCCTTGGGTCTTTTGATCCATCTGTGTATATGGGCATAAAATCCTGATATACAGTATCCAGTCATCTTTTAAATAACTTGGATGGATYAAACCCCTCCCTGTCTTTCGGTAATCTCTCCAACACTTGTAAATCAACTACTGGAGGTGGGAGTAGCCATGGTGGTGGACTCACAGGGACAGGTACCATGGGGCTGAACTCCCTGCCAAACAGTCCCATCTGCCTTGCCTGGGTATCAGCCACCCATCCAAAGCTTGTATTCTGTCCACAATCCATATCCCTGTAAGTTAACCCAATAGTTAATTGCCAGCTGTTGTTTTCTAATATGTAATGGAGTCTCCCCCATCCCCACCTGTAGAGCTGACTCTGGAGAGGTCTGAAAGGCCTCACTACATATTCTGAATCCTTGCGTCTGTATGACATCAAGCCTTTTCAGTGATGTCCTGTCTGCCGAATCATACACTATACTTTGTTACAGTCTATTACAGATGGAATCAAAGCAACATACATGGTCCTCAGTGAGAAATGCCCAGCCACTAACTCATCCCTGTGCATCACATATAGATTTTTTTTTTTTTACATTTTCCTACTACTCCCTCAATGTGTTCTGCCTAGGTCCCGGTTTCCCGATAGCGATGGAATTTAGGCTTAAGAGTGTTTTAAAGATGCATATTTCCTACAACTGCTGAAGACATATAATGCATTTATGTCCCAAAACACCACAGAGCAGCCTGGTCTCATAGACTAGATGTAACATAGTAGATGTAAATCCAAGACAATCATATTAGTATGATATGTTACGTTTGGGATGGTTACATAAGACAGAGATTTACTTAGGGTGGTTCCTCAGGATGGAGCAGTGGGTGTATAACTAATGTGAATGTCCAGCAACCCAAAGGTTGTGAGTTCAAATCTCATCATGAACAACTTTAGCATTTTAGCTAATTAGCAACTTTTCAACTACTTACTACTTTCTAGCTACTTTGTAACTACTAAGCATGTTAGCTAACCCTTCCCCTAACACCTAACTCCTAAACTTAACCCTAACTTGAACCCATAACCCTAACCTCTAGCCTAGCTAACGTTAGCCAGCTAGCTAGAATTCGTGACATATTATATGTTTTGCAAATTCGTAACATATTGTACATTTTGCACATTCATATCATACAAAATGAGTGATAAACATACGCAAATGAATACATACCAGACGAAACATAACATACAAAATGGAGTGTCACGGATTTACATACAGAATAATACGAAATGCTCTGAGACCATTGTACATTTTGTTAATTCATAACATATAATACGAATTATAATTTGTAMYWTWTTTTTTTTTTAAATGGTTGATGGACAACCACAAATTAATACATACCAATAAGAAACGCAACATTTCATATTAAATGATGGATCTCTGATTTATTTACAGAATGATAGGAAATGTTCTGAGACCAGTGTTGTGCAGAGAAAACGTTCGCTAAGTGCGTCGTTGAGGCATGATGTGTCGATACTGATAGGATCGAAAGAAAGGCAGCTCTGGTCTCAGCTTTCTCCTTTCAAAATGTACTTAACATTAGAATTATTCCACAATACTGACRGCGGATCAGCCCCTACCTAGAGAGATATTATCACCTATGGCTGCAAATATTGTGACAGCTTATTCTATTGCTTACTCTATAATAATGCACTAAATCAAGGTTTAGCACATCATTGCGCCGACTTTTACATATCGTTTTTTGGTGGCTACAGCAAAGATGCAGATGTCACTTGGTTAGCTAGCAAGAAATGTAAATCACTTTGCTAGCTAGCTATGCTGATGCAAAATGTATTTGGCATCGATTAAATGGCTGTTCAGGCAGGCAAGTTCCCACTCCGTTGTCAAAACCTGGGTTGGGAAAAACATGCATTGGCAGGCAARCTGCAAAAGGGTGAGCAGGCTACTTACTATTCCCCATCGTCTATCTGTGCAATTTTGACAGCCAACTACAAACTGAAAAAGTTTGAGAGGGTTTATCTACTGTTCCCTCGTTAGATTACTGTGGTTAAGCCACCCACTCTGACGTTTACTTCTGAATTAAAAAAAAAATATATATATATTTTTTTAAATATATATTTTCTTCTTCTGAATGTAGTGAGCAAATACACAACACCTTACGGTATCGCGTGTTTTCTGGTAGGGAAACTGAGTCGGATGCACGCAGAGATAGAGTAGAGAAGACAGCTGCAAATCATTCGAAGCAAACAGTTTGAATCACACTTATTCAATCATCCATAATAAAAAGTATACCAAATCGTTTATTTCAGCCTAACGGGGGTGCCTTTCCGCAAATGTTAAATTGTTAAAGCAAGATGTAAATACAGTCATGACATACAAACACTACAAACAGCACACAAAGTAGATTTGTTTAATACTACGAAAAAACACTCTGTGTGACCCTGTTTTAGCCCACTGCAGTTTTAAGGTAATGGATTTAATTGTCATTGTTTGTCAACACGCTACACTTCAAAAATCTTCAAACTATGTCAAATTGACAGCAGCATATCACCCTGCTGGCTTGCCTCTTAACCTAATCAGGGTTGCTCCTGGTCAGTTGCAGAATGGGAGACCAGCTGCTGCTGGAAGTGGTGTTGGAGGGCCAGTAGGAGGCACTCTTTCCTCTGGTCAAAATAATAAAATTACAATATATGCCCCAGGGCAGTGATTGGGGACATTGCTCTGTGTTGGGGGATGTCTTTCGGATGGGAAGTTAAATGGGTTTCCTGACTCTCTGTGGTCGCTAAAGATCCCATGTCACTTATTGTAAGAATAKAGATGTTAACMCTGGTGTCCTGGCTAAATTCCTAATCTGTCCSTCATACCATCATGGCCACCTAATCATCCCCAGCTTCCAATTGGCTCATTCATCATTGTAACTATTCCCCAGGTCATTGCTATAAATTAGATTGTGCTTTCAGTCAACTTACCTGGTAAAAAAAAATGGTCGTTGATCATGGCTAGACAACCATTTTCAAGTCTTGCATAGATTTTCAAGCAGATTTAAGTCAAAACTGTAACTCGGCCACCACTATTCTTGAAAATATGGAGAGTTGTACTCAGTAATGTGTTGTATTGGATTTGCCCCAAACATAACACTTGTATCAGGACAAAAGTGAATTGCTTTGCCACATTTATTTGTAGTATTATTATCAATCAATCACATTTATTTACATCCGCCGATCACAAAGGGCTGTATAGAAACCCAGCATAAAACCCCAAACAGCAAGCAATGCAGATGTAGAAGCACAGTGGATAGGAAAAACTCCCTAGAAAGGCAGAAACCTAGGAAGAAACCTAGAGAGGAAGCATGCTCTGAGGGGTAGCCAGTCCTCTTCTGGCTGTGCCAGGTTGAGATTATAACAGTACATGGCCAACATGTTCAAATGTTCATAGATGACCAGCAGGGTCAAATAATAATCACAGTGGTTGTAGAGGGTGCAACAGGTCAGCACCTCAGGAGTAAATGTCAATTGTTTTTTCATAGCCAAGCATTCAGAGTTAGAGACAGCAGGTGCGGTAGAGAGAGAGTTTGCCTTGTTGCAAACAGGATGCATGTTTTGGAATATTTTTATTCTGTACAGGCTTCCTTCTTTTCACTGCCAATTAGGTTAGTATTGTGGAGTAACTACAATGTTGTTGATCCATCCTCAGTTTTCTTCTATCACAGACATCAATCTCTGTAACTGTTTTAAAGTCACCATTGGTCTCATGGTAAAATCCCTGAGCAGTTTCCTTCCTCTCCAGCAACTGAGTTAGGAAGGATGCCTGTATCTTTGTTGTGACTGGGTGTATTGGTACACCATCCAACGTGTAAATAATAACTTCAACATGCTCAAAGGGATATTCATTGTCTGCTTTTTTATTTTTTACCCATCTACCAATATGTTCCCTTCTTTGCATGGCATTGGAAAACCTCCCTGGTCTTTGTAGTTGAATCTGTGTTTGAAATTCACTGCTCAACTGAGGGACCTTACAGATAATTGTATGTGTTGGGTAGAGATGAGGTGGTCATTCAAAAACCATGTTAAACACTATTATTGCACACAGTGTGAGTTCATGCAACTTATGTGACTTGTTAAGCACATTTTTACTGCTGAACTTACCATAAGGGGTTGATTACTTATTGACTCAAGACATTTCAGCTTTTCATTTTTTTTWAATAATAAAACATTATTCCACTTTTATATTATGGGATATTGTGTGTATAGGCCAGTGACAAAAAATATAAATGTAATGAATTTTGATACAGATTTAACACAGTAAAATAGGATGGTAAACACTCCCACTAGTACATCACAGTGAACTTTGAGTGATTTTAATTAAGGCATTCATTCATGCAGACATGTGACAATGTTTACCATCCAATTTTACTGTGTTAAAATTAAAATGATAGTCCATCAAATTGCACTGTAATATAAAGTAAACTAGTGTTTTTCCTATATTGTAGCTGGCATGTGGATTAGGGACAATGGATTAGTGATCTACTAGTGGCAAACGTGTGACCAATTGTTTAACATCMATTTTTACTGTTTTAAAATTGAATTATGTTCCCTCAAAGTTCACTGTAATATACTGTAAACTAGTGTTTTTCCAATGTTGAAGCTGTCCTAGTATGGGCATGTTATACTGAATATACTGAAAGGCAGGAGGAGGTGTGATATATGGCCAATATACCAAGGCCAAGGGCTGTTCTTATTCACGACGCAATGCGGAGTGCCTGGACGCAGCCCTTAGCCGTGGCATATTGACCACATATCACAAACCCCCAAGGTGCCTTATTGCTATTATAAACTGGTTGCCAACGTAATTAGATCAGTAAAAACAAATGTTTTGTCACACCCATGGTATACGGTCTGAAATACCATGGCTGTCAGCCAATCAGCATTCAGGGCTCGAACCACCCAGTTTATAATTTGCAATGTTAATGACAATGGATTAGTGATGTACGAGTGGCAGACGTGACAAAATGTTTACCATCCATTTTTACTGTTTTCGAATGTAATTTAAATCACTGAAAGTTCACTATAATATACAGTAAACTAGTGTTTTTCCAATGTTGTAGCTGGCATAATATGGGCATGTTATGCTTTGCATTAAAACGTACAATGGATTGGTGATCTACTAGTGGCAGACACAGGGATTGGAACCAAAATTATTTTCCAATCGTTTCGTTCTAAACAGAACCATTATTGTTTTTGTTCCATTCCACTGTTCCAGCAAAATAATGTTCTGAACCGGTTCGAAACCACAAAAAGTATCAGTTTATATWGTTCCTTTTTAAACCTCTGAAATATATTMTTTGACATTTAGCTCAATATTAAATTACTTCACCAATCAGTGCAGATAGAGCAGCTTGCTGTGGAGCGGGTAACCAATTTAATCTGTATAGGAAAGTCATTAGGAACAAATTCTATTTTGCAGTAACTGCAAAGAGAGAGAGAGTGAGAATGGGGGAAGCTTGAGTTGAAGTACTGGACATCTTGTTATGACATGCATTATTTGAATTAGGCCCCMAARATTATACCTACGGAGGAGCGGCTTCTATGGAGGAACTTTTAATGTCTATGAACTTCCGAGTTGGTTTAACGTTGGACTAGAGAAAACGTTAGCTAGCTAGCGAGCTAACAGGAGAATTACACCAGATAACAGATTTTAGCTCGTCTGGTAGGCTCCCGTCACTGGTCAGATCGCGGCTGGGTTTCCCTTTGTAATCCGTAATAGTTTGCAAGCCCTGCCACATCCGACGAGCGTCAGAGCCGGTGTAGTAGGATTTGATCTTTGTCCTGTATTGACCAGGTCTAACCTTTAGTTCAGTGTGGATGTTGCCTGTAATCCATGGCTTCTGGTTGGGATACGTACGTATGGTCACTGTAGGGACAATGTCATCGATGCACTTATTAATGAAGCCGATGACTGATGTGGTAAACTCCTCAATGCCATCGGATGAATTCTGGAACATATTCCAGTCTGTGCTAGCAAAATGGTCCAGTAGCTTAGCATCTGATTCTTGAGCGYGTCACTGGTACTTCCTGATAGAGTTTTTGCTTGTAAGCAGGAATCAGGAAGATAGAGTTATGGTCAGATTTGCCAAATGSAGGGCGAGSGCAAGMTTTTTATGCGTCTCTGTGTGGAGTAAAAGTGATCTCGAGTTTTTTTTGCCTCTAGTTCACTGGTGACATGCTGGTAGAAATCAGGTTAAACAGATTTCAGTTTTCCTGCGTTAAAGTCACCGGCCATTAGGATTGCCACCTGTTGGTTATCATTTTCTTGTTTGCTAATGGCCCTATAACAGCTCTTTGAGTGCAGTCTTAGTGCCAGCATCGGTTTGTGGTGGTAAATAGACAGCTACAAATAATATRAACTCTCTTGGTAAATAGTGTGGTTGCAACTTATCATGAGGTATTCTAACTCAGGCGAGCAAAACCTCAAGACTTCCTAATATTAGAGATTGCGCACCAGTTGTTGTTAACAAAGAGACACACACCACCTCTGAGCTTCTCCCCGATGCAGCCGTTCTGTCCTGCTGATATATAGGAAAACCATCTAAATTTACATTTACCATGTCCTTGTTCAGCCACGACTCTGAGAAACATAGGATATTACAGTTCTTCACATCACATCTAAAGGATAGTATCGAACCGAGCTCATGCAGTTTATTCTCCAGTGGTTGCACAGGTGACATGCCAATAGATCGAAGGGTAGAGGCGATTTATCCACTCTCCAACATAGTCTTTTCAGGTATCCCGCACACCGGCCTCTATAGGCCCGCCTCATCCATCCTTCTTCGAGTGTCAGGATTTGTGCCTGGTCCACAATAATCAATATGTCTCAGACTCATTGAATTAGAACTCTTTGTCCAAATGGAGGTCAGTGATAGCTGTAATGATGTTCAGAAGCTCTTTTCGGTCATAGGAAACGATGGCWAAAACATTATGTAGAAACAGGAAAAAGTCTTTGCACACTTCCAGTCAGATGCAAATGTTTTTAATTATAGCTGAGCTTTCGGTCAGTCGACCTTCATCAGAGCATATCTCCACAAACAATAGCGGGACAGATAAGGCCACACAGCGAGCCAGAGGTAATTGCAGACACCTGTGGTAATCTAAAGTACCCAAAAGGGCCACAAGGTGTCATAATATCAGATACAGGATAAAATAGAACATGTTATAGATGTATTTCTACTAGAACAAAAACACATGTACACAGGGAATGTGGTTACTATAATTAATCCAAACTCTCAAAGATAGCAATAAAGGTGAAAAACTACAAAAAAAAAGAAAGAAAAGGAAAACATATACAACACTATATACATATGCAGAACCAGGAGAAATCTAGAAAACAACCAGATAAAGGTAAACTGTCGGGGAAGTATCGGGCCACTAGGGCTGTCATGAATACAGGACACCCTAATAGCAGGGAGGGTGTGTGTGTGAAGCTAAGATGATGTAAAGATTATGTACAAAAAAGTTAAGATCAGCCCAATACAAAAACACAGAAACCAGGCCCTGATCGTGTGCAAGTTAGTAAATGTACACCCCTTACCAAGATGAACAGTCTACAGTCTATTATAATCAAATCATGTTGTGGGCCAATATTTCCATCCCACTTGAAATTCCCTTTAAAGGTAGTTTAGTAATTGGTAGCTTGGAAGACTATATTTTCAGAGTAGCTTCCCCAGTGCTAACCACTGCTCCTATAGGGTTAACCCACTTGTGGGAGATTGTAACCCTAGGCACGGGTTGTTACTTGTTCCACTACCTACCCTCTTCATTCAGGAGAGTGTGGCTGTGGCCACAAACGCCTTTCCAATGACACCATCCTACTTATGATACCAGTGCAGTGAACAAAGACTGTGCACTGCCTCTTTCGGGTATTGAACTTGTGTCTCTTAGACCACAGGCAGACTTGCGAACCACTGCTCCAATAGAGGTTAACCTTAGGTTGTTGCTAACGTTCGCTAATGTGACTAGAATGACGTTGTAAGTAACAATAAACTTTCCAGGACATAGACATGTCTTATATGTGTAACAGTATAACTTTACGTCCGTCCCCTCGCCCCGGGCGCGAACCAGGGACCCTCTGCAMACATCAACAACTGACACCCACGAAGCATCGTTACCCATCGCTCCACAAAAGCCGCGGCCCTTGCAGAGCAAGGGGAACCAGTACTTCAAGGTCTCAAAGCGAGTGACGTCACCGATTRAAACGCTATTAGCGCACACCACCGCTAACTAGCTAGCCATTTCATATCGGTTACATATGGGCAGAAAGCTTAAATTCTTGTTAATCTAACTGAAGTGTCCAATTTACAGTAGCTATTTCAGTGAAAAAGACCATGCTATTGTTTGAGGAAAGTGCATAACAACAAAAACTTTTATCACGGCAACTGGTTTGATACATTCACCTTCAAATGTAGAAACTGGGTTCTACAGTTTGAACCCCTGCTGTGTCTGGCCCCACACCCACCCCGCCCGGCAATCTAGATGAATGAAGGTTATTATCTTTTCTGTAGGGAAGCTAATTATCCATAATTTATGACATTCCCGGGAGTTTGTAAACTTGTTTTTTTATTACCATATAATTTTTGTATGTTCTCTATAGTTATGTACTTGAAAATGTATCAATTGACCAATTCGGCACATTTGGGCAGAGATGATACAACATTTTGTGCAGTAATGCAAAGCTTCAATGGATCAGTCTGAAACTTTGCACATACACTGCTGCCATCTGGTGGCCAAAATCTAAATGGCCCCTAAACTCCTATGTGATTTAATGGCCTTTCTCTTGCATTTCAAAGATGATGGGGGAMAAAATATAGAAAAYGCATGTTTTTTTGTTTGTATTATCTTTTACCAGATCTAATGTATTATATTCTTCAATCTTAATTTCACATTTCCACAMACTTCAAAGTGTTAACTTTCAAATGGTATCAAGAATATGCATATCMTTGCTTCAGGTCCTGAGCTACAGGCAGTTAGATTTGGGTGTCATTTTAGTCGAAAATTTAAAAAAGGGTCCGATCCTTATTAACCCACTTAGGGGATATGGTAAGGATGACCCAAGGGTCTTTACAATACTAATGTGGCGCCCAGGCGTTGTGATTGTGAGATCATCTGCGCAACTCGAGTAGCCTACTATAAAAAGATGTCCAGGAAGCGGCCAAATTAACATTTGAACTCAAAATGACTGCAGCTCCGACCACACAGGACAGACTAGAACGCGCCCATTTTCAAATTTGCGCAGTCGCAATGATGAAAGCGTTCGTGAAACACCGCCATTATTGCGTAGCTAGTCTGACTATTGCATTGTGTTAGCGACCTAAACAAAAATTACCTGCAATAATGAGGGAAATTGTGGAATTTTGTGGGAGTAAGCCCATATAGTGCGCGCCGTTTGCATAAGGTGCCTTTGACCAGCTCAAGATGTCCGCAGAGATGCTCAGGTAACAAACATATCGACCGTTCAGCTGCCTGAGCAAGCCACTGTAGCTAGTAGGGCAAGCCGTAGATCGCTAACCTTAACTAGCTAGCTTATTTGCTGCCTGCTAGCTTCCTAAAGTCCTAAAGTAGTCAGTCCTCACATTCAAGCTACTAGTCCGACTTCAACTTCTGACATTTACATAATTAGTACATACATCAAGAGAGACCTAGCTATGTTTGCCCAACGTTATTGTTTGGTATTTATGTMGCTAGGTAACAAGCTTTACTGCTAGCTAACTAGCTATACATTAGTTGAATGACGTACATTAACGTTAGCTAACGAGCTAGATAATTGATTTGTCAATGATCTGAGCCCGGTTTCCCAAAAGCATCTTTAGGCTAAGTTCAACGTTAGGAAAATATGGTGTATTTAGTCTTAAGATACCTTTGGSAAAACAGTCCCTGGTATTTTTTAGGGTAGCTCTCGGGAAAAACCTTAGTGTTCAAATGCAATAATTTCAAAGATTTTACTAAGTTACAGTTCATATAAGGAAATCAGTATGCTGAGTTAAATTCATTAGGCCCTGGATTTSACATGACAGGGCAGGGTTGGAAGTCATGGGCTGGCGTGGTTGCATGTGGTCTGAGGTTGTGAGTCTGGGTGGATGTACTGCCAAATTCTCTAAAATTAAGTTGGAGGTGGCATATGGTAGAGAACTTAACATTAAATTCTCTAGCAACAGTTCTGTTGGACATTCCTGCAGTCAGCATGCTCCCTCAAAACTGCACATTTTAGAGKGCCCTTTTAGTCCCCAGCACAAGGTGCACCAGTGTATTGATCATGTTTAATCAGCTATTTGATATGCAACACCTGTCAGGTGGATGGATTATCTTGGCAAAGGAGAAATGCAATCTAGCAGGAATGTAAACTAATTTCTGCACAAAATTTGAACGAAATAAGCTGTGTGTATTGAACATTTCTGGGATCTTTTATTTCAGCAGATATAACATGGGACCAACACTTTACATTGCGTTTTTGTTCAGTATACAATTCCGACACTGTTTTAACGTTTAGAAAAGCCAATCATCGCTTGCAAAACGATTTTTGAAAATACACAGCCAGAAAGAAACTTTCGGGGGCCTCCCGGGTGGCGCAGTGGTCTAGGGCACTGCAGTGCTAGCTGCGCCACCAGAGTCTCTGGGTTCGCGCCCAGGCTCTGTYGCAGCCGGCCGCACAATTGGGCTAGCGTCGTCCGGGTTAGGGAGGGTTTGGCCGGTAGGGATATCCTTGTCTCATCGCGCTCCAGCGACTCCTGTGGCGGGCCGGGCRCAGTGCGCGCTAACCAAGGGGGCCAGGTGCACGGTGTTTCCTCCGACACATTGGTGCGGCTGGCTTCCGGGTTGGAGGCGCGCTGTGTTAAGAAGCAGTGCGGCYTGGTTGGGTTCTGCTTCGGAGGACGCATGGCTTTCGACCTTCGTCTCCCGAGCCCGTACGGGAGTTGTAGCGATGAGACAAGATAGTAATTACTAGCGATTGGATACCACGAAAATTGGGGAGAAAAGGGGAKAAAAAAAWTRTTAAAAAGGGGGAAAAAAGAAAAACTTTAAAATAAAACTATACACTTACCGTAGCAGATTTGTACAGATTATATGCTGTGTGCCTCCAGTTGGAAAACTACACTTCCTCCCCAGTTACTTACACACAGGTGTTYGAACAGATAGCTAATTGGCACAGGTGATCGCCTCTGTGTACCTTCTGTAAACAAGTGCTGTAACATGGACATTAGTCTGGTTAATCAGGCTGAATGATTAATAAAATAAAATTCAAACTTAACCGGTTGTGCATGCTCAGACATGTCACCCATTGAGCATGTTTGGGATGCTCTGGATCKAATAGTACGACAATGTGTTCCAGTTCCCGTCAATATCCAGCAACTTTGCACAGCCAGTGAAGAGGAGTGGGACAACATTCCACAATCAACAGCCTGATCAACTCTATGTGAAGGAGATGTCACTCTAATGAGGCAAATGGTGGTCACACCAGATACTGACTGGTTTTCTGATACACTCCCCTACCTTTGATTTTAAGGTATCTATTCCCAGTCATGTGAAAGCTGTAGATTAGGGCCTATTGAATTCATTTAAATTTAATATTTTCCTTATATGAACTGTAACTCAGTAAAATCATTGAAATTGTTGCATGTTGGTGCACCTTGTGCTGGGGACAATAAAAGGCCACTCTAAAATGTGGACTTCTGTCACACAACGCCACAGATGTCTCGTGTTTTGAGGGAGCATGCAATTGGAATGCTGACTGCAGGAATGTCCATCAGAGCTGTTGCCAGAGAATTGAATGTTAATTTCTCTACCATAAGCCTCCGTTTTTTTGAGAATTTTACAGTACTTCCAACTGGCCTCAAAACTGCAGACTGTGTAACCATGCCAGCTCAGGACCTCCACATCCGGCTTCTTCACCTGCAGGATCGTCTGAGACCAGCCAYCCGGACATTTGAATTAACTGAGGAATATTTCTGTCTTTTAATAAAGCCCTTTTGTGGGGAATAACTCATTCTGATTGGCTGGTCCTGGCTACCCAGTGGGTGGGCCCATGTCCTCCCAAGTCCACCCATGGCTGCGCCCCTGCCCAGTCATGTGAAATCCATAGATCAGTGCCTAATTTATTTATTTATTTAAATTGCCTGATTTCCTTATGAACTGTAACTCAGTAAAATCGTTAAGTATAAATGTGATTTCTGTCATTCTGAGCACCGTGGGTGGACACCCTAATGGGTTACACACCCAATGCGTAAATGTATGGTAAATTTCTCAAATGGCCGGTAAATTAAAATCTTCCTGGTCACGTTGTCCACTGCCACATTTTCCTACTGGAAATCCTGCTAAATGGAGATAAACAGTTAAAGTTGGAAGTTTACATACACTTAGGTTGGAGTCATTAAAACTTGTTTTTCAACCAATCCACAAATTTCTTGTTAACAAACCATAGTTCTGGCAAGTCGGTTAAGACATCTACTTTGTGCATGACAAGTAATTTTTCCAATAATTTTTTACAGACATTATTTCACTTATAATTCACTGTATCACAATTCCAGTGGGTCAGAAGTTTACATACACTAAGTTGACGGTGGCTTTAAACAGCTTGGAACATTACAGAAAATGATGTCATGGCTTTAGAAGCTTCTGATAGGCTAATTGACATAATTTGAGTCAATTGGAGGTGTACCTGTGGATGTATTTCAAGGCCTACCTTCAAACTCAGTGCCCCTTTGCTTGACATCATGAGAAAATCAAAAGAAATCAGCCAAGACTTCAGAAAAAAAATTGTAGACCTCCACAAGTCTGCTTCATCCTTGGGAGCAATTTCCAAATGCCTGAAGATACCACGTTCATCTGTACAAACAATAGTATGCAAATATAAACAGCATGGGACCACGCAGCCGTCACACTGATCAGGAAGGAGACGCGTTCTGTCTCCTAGAGATGAACGTAGTTTGGTGCGAAAAGGGTAAATCAATCCCAGAACAACAGCAAAGGACCTTGTGAAGATGGAGGAAATGGGTACAAGTATCTATATCCACAGTAAAATGTGTCCTATATCGACATAACCCGAAAGGCTTCTCAGCAAGGAAGAAGCCMCTGCTCCAAAACCGCCATTAAAAAAGCCAGACTACGGTTTGCAACTGCACATGGGGACAAAGATTGTACTTTTTGGAGAAATGTCCTCTGGTCTGATGAAGCGCAAATAGAACTCTTTGGCCATAATGACCATATTTATGTTTTCAATGCCGATACCGATTATTGGAGGACAAAAAAATCCGATGCCGATTTTATTTAAAAAAAGATATATATTTTTTTTAATATATATCATACACACACACACACATTTTTGTAATAATTACAATTGCAACAATACTGAATGAACAATGAACACTTWAAAAAAAAACTTAATATAATACATAAATACACACACGCACACAGCTCTGAAGTGACAATGATACTGAAGAGTCTGCTTAGGAGACAAATACTCTCAACTGTTTGAATRAAAATAGAGTTTAAGTTACCTGTGATGAATGTTGAAAACAAAAACTTTAATTTCTATATGCAGGAAATCCTATTTTAATTAATTTAATGGGCATGGTAAGAATTGACAACCAAAGTGCGAGTCATAATTCCCATGACACCTAGCAAAATCTGAAAAGCGGTTCCTTCATTTATTCCATAGGATATTTTTAGATTCACTTAAAATAAGGTCTGTGTTTCGTGTAGGCTTACATCACCGTGCCAATTTTATAACTGTGTAGATATCCATAGGACAAGGTAACTCTGATCAATATTGATTAAATATAAGCAAAGATAAAAAAATATATATAAAATTGTAGAGTGGATTTATGAAAATATGTTGACAAACGTTACCTTATCCTAGTGAGATTTACACGGGTATCAAAACGTCGAGGCGGTTTAAGCCTGCACGAAACACAGACCTTATTTGAAGTAGATCAAGACATTCTCTATGGAAGACATGAACTGTAAAATAACGAAGGAACCCCTGTCAAGTTCAGCCGCAAGTTATTACAGGAATTATAACGCGTCGACTATTTCTCTCTAAACCATATACCTTTGACTAATCCGGAAACTATCACCTCGAAAACAAAACGTTTATTCCGTTCTGTATTTTATCTAACGGGTGGCATCCATGAGTCTAAATATTCCTGTTACATTGCACAACCTTCAATGTTGTCATAATTACGTAAAGTTCTGGCAAATTAGTTCGCAAAGAGCCAGGCGGCCCAAACTGTTGCATATACCCTGACTCTGCGCGCAATGAACGCAAGAGAAATGACACAATTTCACCTGGTTAATATTGCCTGCTAACCTGGATTTCTTTTAGCTAAATATGCAGGTTTAAAAATATATACTTCTGTGTATTGATTTTAAAGGCATTGATGTTTATGGTTAAGTACACATTGGAGCAATGACAGTCATTGATTGATTGTTTTTTTATAAGATAAGTTTAATGCTAGCTAGCAACTTACCTTAGCTTACTGCATTCGCTAACAGGCAGGCTCCTCGTGGAGTGCAATGTAATCAATGCAAGATTGGATCCCCCAAGTTGACAAGGTTAAAAATCTGTCGTTAACGTTCCTAGGCCGTCATTGAAAATAAGAATGTGTTCTTAACTGACTTGCCTAGTTAAATAAAGATTAAATAAAGATGTGTAAAAATAAACGGCAAATCGGCGCCCAAAAATACCGATTTCCGATTGTTATGAAAACTTGAAATCGGCCACGATTAATCGGCAATTCCGATTAATCGGTCGACCTCTAGTGCGAACGGCCCAGTACATCACTGGGGGCCAAGCTTCCTGCCATCCAGGACCTATATAATAGGCGGTGTCAGAGGAAAGTCWAAAAATTGTCAGACTCCAGTCACTCGAGTTTCTGTGCTACCGCACGGCAAGCGGTACCGGAGCGCCAAGTCTAGGACCAAAAGACTCCTCAACAGCTTCTACCCCCAATCCATTAGACTGCTGAACAATTCATAAAAATCGTCACAGGGCAATTTACATGGACCCCCTCCTCTTTCTTCACTGCTGCTACTTTCTGTTTGTTTGTTTTACCTATGCATAGTCACTTTGCCCCCACCTACATGTACAGATTACCTCAACTAGCCTGCACATTGASTCGGTACTGGTGCCCCTTGTATATAGCCTCGTTATTCTTATTGTGTTACTTTATTACTTTTTATTTTAGTCTACTTGGTAAATATTTTCTTCTTGAACTGCACTGTTGGTTAAGGGCTTTTAAGTAAGAATTTCACGGTAAAGTCTACACTTGTTGTATTCGGCGCATGTGCCAAATAAGTATCATTTGACTTAAAATTGACCGCGGAAGCTCTAGCAGGGCAGAAATTTGACAAACTGACGGATTGGAAAGGTGGCATTCTATGACGGTGCCACGTTGAAAGTCGCTATGCTCYTCAGTGAGGCCAATCTACTGCCAATGTTTTGTCTATGGAGATTGCATGGCTATGTGCTCAGCAACGGGTTTGGCTGAAATAGCCGACTCCACTAATTTGAAGGGGTGTCCAGATGCTTTTGTATATACAGTTTATTCGGAAAGTATTCAGACCCTTTGACTTTTTCCACATTTTATGTTATAGCCGTATTCTAAAATTGATTAAATAGCTTTTTCCACTCATCAATCTAAACACAATACCCCCATAATAACAAAGCAAAAATAGGTTTTTATCATTTTTGGAAATATATAGAAAATGAAATATTACATTTACATAAGTATTCAGACCGTTTACTCAGTACTTTGTTGAAGCGCCTTTGGCCACGATTACAGCCTCAAGTATTCTTGGGTATGACGCTACAAGCTCTATTTGGGGAGTTTCTCACATTATTCTCTCCAGATCCTCTCAAGCGCTGTCAGTTTAGATGGGGAGCGTCACTGCACAGCTATTTTCAGGTCTCTCCAGAGCTGTTTGATCGGGTTCATGTCCAGGCTCTGGCTGAGCYACTCAAGGACATTGAGACTTGTCCCGAAGCCACTCCTGCGTTGTCTTGGCTGTGTGCTTGATGTCGTTGTCCTGTTGGAAGGTGAACAGTTGCCCCAGTCTGAGGTCCTGAGCACTCTGGATTAGCTTTTCACCAAGGATCTCTCTGTACTTCGCGCCGTCCATCTTTCCCTCGATCCTGACTAGTCTCCCAGTCTCTGCCGCTGAAAAACATGATGCTGCCACTATGCTTCATTGTAGGGATGGTGCAAGTTTTCCTCCGGAATTCAGGCCACAGAGTTCAATCTTGGTTTCATCAGACCAGAGAATCTTGTTTCTCATGGTCTGAGAGTCTTTAAGTGCATTTTGGCAAACTCCAAGTGGGCGGTTATGTGCCTTGTACTGAGGAGTGGCTTCCGTCTGGCCAATTTACCATAAAGGCCTAATTGGTGGAGTGCTGCGGAGAGGGTTCTCCTTCTGGAAGTTTCTCCCATCTCCACAGAGGAACTCTGGAGCTCTTTCAGTGACCATTGGGTTCTTGGTCACCTCCCTAACCAAGGCCCTTCTCCCCCGATTGCTCAGTTTKGCCAGGTGGCCAGCTCTAGGAAGAGTATTGGTGGTTCCAAACTTCTTCCATTGAAGAATAATGGAGGCCACTGTTCTTCGGGATCTTCAATGCTGCAGAAATGTTTTGGTACACTTCCCCAGATCTGTGCCTCAACACAATCCTGTCTAGGGGTTCTACGGACAATTCCTTCGACCTCATGGCTTTCTTTTTGCTCTGACATGCACTSTCAACTGTGGGACCTTRCAYWMAMMKKTKTRTGYCTTTCAAAATCATGTCCAATCAATTGAATTTACCACATGTGGACTCCAATCAAGCTGTAGAAACATCTCAAGGATGATCATTGGAAACAACATGATGCACCTGAGCTCAGTTTTGAGTCTCATAGCAAAGGGTCTGAATACTTATGTAAATAAGGTATTTATGTTTTGAATGAATAAATTGGCARACATTTCTAAACCTGTTTTTGCTTTGTCTTTATGAGGTACTGTGTGTAGATTGTTTTTTGGTTTTTTAAGTCCATTTTAGGATAAGGCTGTAACATAACAAAATGKGGGAAAAGTCAAGGGGTCTTAATACTTTCCGAATGCACTGTATAGTGTATCTTATCAATAACGTTTTTACAGCTGGTGGAAAACTCGAAAGTAACCAGCTTCAAACAGCTGTAAAACATTTTTTGTTTTGTTATTTGTTAGATATTTCACAGCGATTTAGATGGTACAATGATTCTCTACACTATTCAGTGCTTGTCTACACACAAACTGAAATTTAGTAGACAATGTAGAATTTTAGCAACCAGGAAATGACAGAGCGAATTCCACTAGATAACGCATGCACAAAGTCAGAACAGCTTCCCATTTTGACAATAGTTGCTGTTCCGGCGGGAGAAATCAGTCGGYGAATATCACAGCTAATCACAACACGTGATTTAAGTAATCCTTTGAAACACTAGCGCAAGATATATTTGGACATATTCTGAAATTACAATGCCAAAAGGCAAACTAATTCTACTGTATGTGTTGCACCTTTAAAAAAAATGTTTCTCGCTGATATGAAATGTTTTCCTTATGTTTCCAAAATGCGTATTGCTTGCGGTTCGGTTAACGTTTAGAGAAAGTGTTGGAGCTCTTAACAAAATTCTTCCAGCAAGAAGATGCCTTCATCAATAGGCGCTTAAAGTAGTCAACGTCTATGAATGGGCTAGCATTAGGGTAAAATAGCTAGCTAGCCTATTGAATCGTGATAACTGTTTCTGAAGTAAAGGGACAGAGAAGGTCAAGGACAGATATGTTCACATCATACCAGTAGCTATGGCATATCCACATACTTTGGTTAGGAATTTAAACAAAGGTGTATAGCTTTCTAGAAAGAAACTCGTGAGGTATGCTGGATTTTTATTAATTTGGCTGTCATTCCTCTTAGCATTCCTCTTGGCACGAGCAAGCTCAATGTGTTGGTGACCAAACTGCATGGGTTCTTGGCTCATGCTCCAGAGGAAGATGACGACACACTGGTGACTGAAAGTCCTGAGGGTGAGAACTGTAATAAGTACACCTTTAACTCAGTAGGTATAGTGGTGTTGTCTGGCCATTATTGTCTGCTGATTTTAATTCACAGGTATAACGAACAAGGACTGTGTGGAGCCACACTCAACAGACCGAACCTCCATTGAGGTATTGACATGAAAAATATCAGTATTGGCTGTTCTAGACCAAAGAATATTTAGTATTGATGCAGATCTAGAAGATGTAGTTATTACATATTTCTTGTTGAATACAGACCTCAACAGACGCCTTGAAGCAGTCCAGATGTGGTTCCAGGAGGTGGGCTTTCTTCTAATATTTTGACATATGTGCTAGTTTATGTACATGTTGTTTATGGACAGGAAACTCATAAAAACATTTTGTCAGACTCCTATCCTCTAATGCAGAGGTTTTCAAACTTGTCAACTGGGACCCCAAGCCATTCCATATATTTGAACTATTCCTGAGTTAGCATGCCCAATTCAATTTGTCAAGTAATTACACACCCTTATTGAGGTCAATCAGGTGAGCTAGTTTAGGGCTCCAACAAAATTGTGAAATGTCTGGGGGTCACTGAGGAGGTTTGAAAAACCACTGCTCTAATCAATGTCACTTGTTGTATTACAGAAAACCTTCCGTTGTGATTAAACACAGTGGACTGGATGTATCTGGTGCTTCAAATGAAAGTGATGATGACTGCTTGATCGTCAATTCAAACGGTTATCCTGATGTAACAAGATTGCCTAAAGGTTTGTTTTTCTGCTACTTCTTTCAATAGTGTAAGGGGATATTAACCCTGGAAATGCATAATGTATGACTGGATTTATAAACAGAAAATGCCTTTGTTTCCATGCGTTTGTTTTTACATTTCTTATGCACAAAGGGACTGCACTGGTGAGGCCTGAGCCGGTAGAAAATGTCAGAGATGACTTCCGAGGTACAGAATTCCTTTGTGGAAAATCTGGTAATCTGAGGAGAGTTTTTTCCAGGAGACGTGGAGGTGAGCTTTCATGAATTAATATGAAAATGCATATCCTTTACCCTAAAATAGTGTGCCGCAGAATGACAATGAATTAATGTTTGTAATCAATCAAATCAAATTTCTACATGAGCAGATGTCACAAAGTGCTATACAGAAACCCAGCCTAAAACAGCAAGCAATGCAGATATAGAAGCACGGTGGCTAGGAAAAACTCCCTAGGAAGGCAGGAACCTAGGAAAAAACCTGGAGAGGAACCATGCTCTGAGGGGTGGCCAGTCCTCTTCTGGCTGTGCCGGGTGGAGATTATAAGAGTACATGGCCATTAAAGCCAGATTGTTCTTCAAGATGTTCATAGATGACCAGCAGGGTCAAATAATAATTGGTGGTTGTAGAGGGTGCAACAGGTCGGTACCTCAGGAGTAWATGTCAGTTGGCTTTTCATAGCCAAGCATTCAGAGGTTGAGAGGGCAAGAAAGTTGGGGGGAAAACAGTAGGTCTGGGACAAGGTAGCACCTCCTGTGAATAGGTCAGGGTTCCATAGCCTCAGGCAGAACAGTTGGAACTGGAGCTGCAGTACGACCAGGTGGACTGGGGACAGCTAGGAGTCATCAGTCCAGGTAGTCCTGAGCCATGGCCCTAGGGCTCAGGTCCTCCGGGAGGGGGAGAGAGAATTAGAGGGCACATACTTAAATTCACACAAGACACTAGATGATAAGACAGGAGAATTACACCAGATATAACCCTAGCCCCCCCCCACCACCACCACATAGACTATTGCAGCATAGATACTGGAGGCTGAGACAGCGGGAAGTCGTCCGACAATACCCCCGGACAGGGCCAACCAGGCAGGATATAACCCCACCCACTTTGCCAAAACACAGCCCCACACCACTAGAGGGATATCAACAGACCACCGACTTACTACCCTGAGACAAGGCTGAGTATAGCCCACAAAGATCTCCTCCACCACACAAGCCTGAGGGGGTGCAAAACCCAGACAGGAAGATCACATCAGTGACTCAACCCAGTCAAGTGATGCACCTTTCCTAGGGACTGCATGGAAGAGCACTAGTAAGCTAGTGACTCAGCCCCCGTAATAGGGTCAGAKAATCCCAGTGGAGAGAAGGGCGCCGGCCAGGCAGAGACAGCAAGGGCAGTTAGATGCTCCAGTACCTTGCCGTTCACCTTCGGATCCCTGGGCCAGGTTAGCTTTGTAGGTTAGCAGTAAAACCTTTAAAATCAGCCCTTGCCTTAACAGGAAGTCAGTGTAGAGAGGAGGTTCTAGTCAAGATACTAGCAGTCGTGTTTAGCACTGAGGTTTATTTAATGCTTTAGCCGGATAACCGGAGAGTAGAGCTTTGCAGTCATCTAATCTAGAAGTGACAAAAGCATGGATTAGCTTTTCTGCMWAATYTTTAGACAAAAAGTTATATTTTTGCAATATTACGAAGATGGACAAAAGCTGTCCTATAAATATTCTTGATATGTTCGTCAAAAGTGAGATCAGGGTCTAGAGCAGGGGTCGGGAACCTATGGCTCCCGAGCCAGGTGTGGCTCTTTTGATGATTGCATCTGGCTCGCAGATAAAACAAAATATTCTCACTTTTTTTATTTTTTTTATTTTATTTTTTTTTTAAATAAATTGTATCCCCTTTTCTCCCCAATTTTCGTGGTATCCAATCGCTAGTAATTACTATCTTGTCTCATCGCTACAACTCCTTGTTTTAATCCATCCATCGACTGCTCATGTCCTGTTCAGGGCTGCAGGAGCAATTGTCCATTATTTTAATTAAATGATACTGGCCTACGTTGGCCGTTGCTAGGTAAAACAGGTAAACGCCTCCTTTTGAATCAGTCTGCTCGGTCATTAGCTCAAAGCTAACCCTTCGACGAAGAAGATGGCGAAAAKAAAAAAAGATGACGAGTATCGTACATTTCAGGACGAATGGACCRAAGAATTCGCCTTTGTGGAGAGAGCAGGTTCTGCGGTGTGTCTAATTTGCAATGACAAAAATTACATTGATGAAACGTCGAATGTTAAGCGGCACTTCGACACGCGCCATGCTACCTTTGCATCAAAATACCCTGCGGGAGACAGCAGAAAGAAAGCGTGCCAAGAGCTACTAAGCAGGGTGCAAGCTAGCCAGCAGCAACTCCGCGTATGCACCCGGAAAGGTGACTATAATTCCGCTAGCTTTGCTGGATCTTTAGCAATAGTGAGGTACGGAAAACCATTCACAGATGGAGAGTATGCTAAAACGTTCATGCTGGATGTAGCCAATGAACTTTTTGATGATCTTCCGAACAAAGACAAGATAATTAAACGATACAAGACATGCCTCTGTCGGCAAGAACTGTTCATGATCGTACCATCGTGATGGCAAACAAAGTGGAGGAAACGCAAGTGAAGGACATAAATGCAGCGCCGTTCTTTTCCCTGGCTTTGGATGAGTCAACAGACGTGAGCCATTTGTCGCAGTTCAGCGTGATTGCAAGATATGCTGTTGGTGACACACTGCGCGAAGAAAGGCTCTTGCAGTTCTGCCATTAAAAGGGTCCACAAGAGGTGAGGATTTATTTAAGTCTTTCATGGAGTTTGCTCAAGAAAAAAATCTACCTATGGATAAACTTCTCTCAGTGTTACTGATGGTGCTCCGTGTATGGTGGGGAATAAAAAAGGATTTTGGCGCTTTCTCCGTGACATGAAAATAGACCCATCCTAAGTTTCCATTGCATTCTACACCAGGAAGCACTTTGTGCTCAGATGTTGACAGGCAGTTTGGGAGTGATGTCCTGGTCATTCGTGTGAACAACTTTATGTTGCTCGAGCCTTAAATGATCGCCAGTTTAAAACACTGCTGGATGAAGTTGGAAATAACTATCCTGGTCTGCTTTTGCACAGCAATGTCGTGTGTGTTGGTTGTCAAGAGGGAATGTGCTTAGCCGTTTGCGGCTTGCCTGAAAGAAATAAAATATATTATATGGCTCTCACTGAAATAAATTTCAATTTTTTTGCTTCATGGCTCTCTTAGTCAAAAAGGTTCCCGACCCCTGGTCTAGAGTAACGCTGAGGTCCTTCAGTTTTAATTGAGACGACTGTACAACCATCAAGATTAATTGGCAGATCCAACAGCAGATCTCTTTGGTTCTTGGGATCTAGAACAAGCATCTCTGTTTTGTCAGAGTTTTTAAAGTAAAACATTTGCTGCCATCCACTTCCTTATGTCTAAAACACAGGCTTCCAGGGTAAGCAATTGTGGGCTTCACCATGTTTGCTCGAAATGTGCAGCTGTGTATTGTCTGCATAGCAGACTGTTGACATTGTGTGCATCTCCAAAGGAGGGGTGGTGTATACAGTTGAAGTCGGAAGTTTACATATACCTTAGCCAAATACATTTAAACTCAGTTTCACAATTCCTGACATTTAATCCTAGTAAGAATTCCCTGTCTTATAGGTCAGTTAGGATCACCACTTTATTTTAAGAATGTGAAATGTCAGAATAATAGTAGAGGGAATGATTTATTTCAGCTTTTATTTCTTTCATCACATTCTCAGTGGGTCAGAAGTTTGCATACACTCAATTCGTATTTGGTAGCATTGCCTTTAAATWGTTTAACTTGGGTCAAATGTTTTGGGTAGCCTTCCACAAGCTTCCCACAATAAGTTGGGTGAATTTTGGCCCATTCCTCCTGACAGAGCTGGTGTAACTGAGTCAGGTTTGTAGACCTCCTGAAATAATCTGTCTGTAAACAATTGTTGGAAAAATTACTTGTGTCATGCACAAAGTAGATGTCCTAACCGACTTGTCAAAACTATAGTTTGTTTACAAGAAATTTGTGGAGTGGTTGAAAAACATATTTGAATGACTCCAACCTAAGCGTATGTAAACTTCCGACTTCAACTGTATGTTTGTGTGCGTGTATGTGGTCCTAAAACAGTACCTTGAGGAACACCGAAACGTACAATTGATTTGTCAGAGAACAAAACATTAATAGAGACTGATATCTTTTCGACAAATAAGATCTAAACCAGGCAAGAACTTGTCCGTGTAGACCAATTAGGGTTTTCAATCTCTCAAAAAGAATGTGGTGGTCGATGGTGTCAAAAGCAGCACTAAGGTCTAGGAGCACATGGACAGATGCAGTCTGACGCTATTAAAAGGTAATTTACCACCTTCACGAGTGCAGTCTCAGTGCTATGATGGGGTCGAAAACCAGACTTACGTGTTTTCAAGATGGCGTAGCAGTTGGGCGTCTTTTGTCTTGTCGTGTCCCGTGTATATATATTTTATCTTCGCGTATATTTTTCTTAACCCCAACTTCAACATACTCTCCTGCAACCCGCCTCACCCAATGTGGTATGGATCTGCTATTTTCTTTACTTCAGAACCGGAACCCCCAACAGAAGCTAGACAGCGAACTAGCTAGTAGTCAGCTAGCCACTGCTAGCGGTCATCAGCTAAACTTTAGCCAGGACAACTCCTGCCAGTCTGCACAACGCGATTCAACCCAGAGCGTATCGGACTTCTTACTCTGCATATCCCTGGATTCCTACTGCAAGCTCTGAACCTCTTCACCTGGATCATCGCAGCTAGCGATTGGCTTCTCCTGGCTAACGTCTCTGTCCCAAAGAATGCACCAATTAGCCTGGAGCTAGCCTATGCTAGGCACATTTCCTGGCTAGCTGAAGAGGTCCATCAGCCACTCCTTGGGCTACAATACCTATTTTGCCAATTGGCCTGGACCCCTTTTCTTGCTGATACGGAGCCCCGCCGATCCATCACGACTGGACTACCGACGTAATCTGCCCGAGGTTTTTTTTCAACTGGCTCCYCCATCGTGACGTCCCCTGAATGCCCATCTGCTAGCCTGCTAGCCGTGGCCCACTAGCTCTCTAGAGCACACCGGACTGTTAGCTGAAGAGGTCCAAAAGCCAAATTTCCTGGGCTACAATACCTATTTTGCCAATTGGCCAGGACCCTTTTACTACACGGAGCCCTGCTGATCCATCACGACTGATCTGCCGACGTAACCGCATGAAGGGGCTACAACTGACTTCTTCCGTTCCGACGTCCCTCTTAAGGCCCTTCTGCTAGCCCCARCCCACTAGCTGTCTGAATCGGCGTGTCTCCAGCTCGCCCAGTTACTCACTGGACCCAATGATCACTCCGCTATGCATGCCTCTCCCTAATGTCAATATGCCTTGTTCATTGCTGTTTTGGTTAGTTATTATTGCCTTATTTCACTGTAGAGCCTCTAGCCCTGCTCAATACGCCTTAGCTAACCCTTTAGTTCCACCTCCCACACTTGCGGTGACCTCACCTGGTTTAAATTATGTTTCTAGAGACACTATCTCTCTCATCGTCACTCAGTGCCTAGGTTTACCTCCACTGTATTCACATCCTACCATACCCTTGTCTGTACATTATGCCTTGAMTCTATTCTACCGTGCCCAGAAACCTGCTCCTTTTACTCTCTTCCGAACATAATAGACAACCAGTTCTTATAGCCTTTAGCCGTACCCTTATCCTATTCCTCCTTTGTTTCTCTGGTGATGTAGAGGTTAATCCAGGCCCTGCAGTGCCTAGCTCCACTCCCATTCCCCAGGCACTCTCATTTGTTGACTTCTGTAACCGTAAAAGCCTTGGTTTCATGCATGTTAACATTAGAAGCCTCCTCCCTAAGTTTGTTTTATTCACTGCTTTAGCACACTCTGCCAACCCGGATGTCCTAGCCGTGTCTGAATCCTGGCTTAGGAAGGCCACCAAAACCCTGAAATTTCCATCCCTAACTATAACATTTGCTGACAAGATAGAACTGCCAGAGTTCTGTCTTACTATCCAGGTCTGTGCCCAAACAATTTGAGCTTCTACTTTTAAAAATCAACCTTTCCAGAAACAAGTCTCTCACTGTTGCCGCTTGCTATAGACCCCTTCTGCCCCCAGCTGTGCCCTGGACACCATATGTGAGTTGATTGCCCCCCATCTATCTTCAGAGCTCATACTGTTAGGTGACCTAAACTGGGACATGCTTAAAACCCTGGCTGTCCTACAATCTAAGCTTGATGCCCTCAATCTCACACAAATTATCAATGAACCTACCAGGTACAACCCCAAATCCGTAAACATGGGCACCCTCATATATATATCATCCTACCAACCTGCCCTCCAAATACACCTCTGCTGTCTTCTACCARGATCTCAGCGATCACTGCCTCATTGGCTGCGTCCATAATGGGTCTGCAGTCAAACGACCACCCCTCATCACTGTTAAACGCTCCCTAAAACACTTCAGTGAGCAGGCCTTTCTAATCGACCTGGCCCGGGTATCCTGGAAGGATATTGACCTCATTCCGTCAGTAGACGATGCCTGGTTATTCTTTAAA